>NC_143250.1:58174469-58477500 GCF_984573655.1 Nuphar pumila | reverse complement strand
CAACATCTCTTTTCAAGGCCAAGCGGGTTTCTTCTTGACATAAATCGGCCAAAATATCGCTTAGAGGAGTAGAGGCCCTATGAAGTAGAGATCCTCTAAGTTGTTCAAATTCGGGACGAAGCCCATGAATAAATTGAAAGAACCTCTCTTTTTCCATTTGCTCTTGTCTCATAGCAATGGCACTCCCTTCCCATTGCGGTTCGAGAAGAACAAGTTCATCCCATAAAGAGGATAGGGCACTATAGTAGTCCCTAATGCTCATATCACCTTGCTTGGTAGCTCTTACCTTTTCTTGTAAAAAGAAATGTCTAGCAAGGTCCCTTTGAGTGTACATACCTTTCATGAAAAACCATGCTTCATTAGCCTTTTTGAATTTTGCAAGATTTGCACAAATCTTCAATTCGACATTATTCATGAACCATGCTAAGATTTTAGCATGTTCACTTTCCCAATCTTCCATTTTAGAAGAGTAATCAAGAATAGCCTTTTCCTTTTCTTCTTCATTCAAAGCTTTTTCTTCACCTCCTTCAAATTTAGTTAACTTTAGTTGTGGTTCCGGAATGGTTCCACATACATAACCCCAAAGCTTTTTACCTTTGAGATTATTCTCCATAGCGGCCGCCCACATGCGATAATTGGTCCCATCCAACTTGAATGAGAGATCGATCTTTGCATCTTTGTTGGCCATTAGAAGAGAAAAATTATAAGACAAGAGAGAGGAGAGGTATTACTTGTCAAGGGAGAATCCGATGAAGCCTTCTTAACCAAGGCTCTGATACCATGTAATGAAGTGCCAAATGAAAAGAGCAACGTCCCCAAGCGAAAGCACGGAAGCACGCACATACACAAGAGGCCACTAAAGGGCAAAATAAACCACAAAAGTGGTCAAGCACAAAAAGAGATAAAAAATATATTTCACTTCATTGAATGCTTCACTAGAAGCTTAACAAATACATGGGGCTGTGCCCCTTATTTATACACAGCAAGGGACCCAAGGAGGGGCTCCCATAGAGTCGTTGGAGCCCCTCCAACGGTCATATTTATGACCGTTGGAGGGGTCCAACGACTCTATGTGGACCCCTCTCCAATGAATAAAAAAAGAAATTAAAAAACAAAAAAGAAAAAGACTAAAAGGAAAAGGAAAGAAAAAAGAAAGCATATCAAAGATATGCGTGTACAGGTGAAATGACAGAAATACCCCTATCGGGTTTTACAAAAATAGATATATATATATATATATATTTATATATAGATAGACACATAGACATATATATATAATATATATGTGTATGTGTCGTAATCTATATATATATATATATATACATCATATTTTAACACTAACAATTTGCCTCGAATGGAGCTGCAAGTGTTGCAGGTTGGAATGGTTTAGTGACTCATATGAGATGCCTTGGTTATGAAATTATTCAAGGTTTTCGACTTGGATCTACTCTATTTATTAGCAAAATCTTGGTTATCCGAGTGAAAAAGTGTACTTGTTCATTGGTTGGGCCCTAAGCTATATCATGTAGCTATAGGTGTGGGTATGGGATACAAGATAGGTATGATGACACAAAAAAGATTGTTGAGGTGTTCCTGGGATATAGTGTACAAATCAATGTGATGGTATTACAAAATTTTCCATCCTGTATTTATTTTGTGTGTTTAATTGCTTTTGATTTGGCAGGTGCACGTTGTGTAGCAACTTTGTTGTATGAGATGAAGCGTCGAGGCAAAGACTGCAGATTCGGAGTTGTGTCCATGTGCATAGGTGAGTATAGAAATCCATAGGTTCATTTATGTGTTTTTCTTGTTCTATACAAGAAGCTAATGAATGATGTGGGTGTAAAAAAATGTCCAACAGGCACAGGGATGGGGGCAGCAGCTGTTTTCGAAAGGGGAGACTCTGTGGATCAGCTTAGCAATGCTAGGAAGATTGAAGCCCATAATCTACTGTCAAAAGATGCTGTGTAATCATCTAAGAGAAAATTCTCTTCATATTATGATGAGAGGGAATAAAGTTGGAGGTTTTTAATGAAACATTGAATTTTTCATTGTCATGGTATAATATTATCCAATTGAAGGAGCATGCTTAATGTTTCTCGTGCTCACGAAACAGGAAAATTGAAGGCCTAATGGTGGGATGTGTTTGTTAGCTTGTTTATCTGGTTCTACTTGCATTTTTTGTTTTTTCTTGCTTAACCTTTGTTGGTCTACATGTAAAAAACTATTCAATTCATATGGTAGCTTATTGTGTTACATAGGACATGAGAGAGAGAGAGAGAGAGAGAGAGAGAGAGAGAGAGAGAGAGAGAGAGAGAGAGAGTTGACGTAAAAGCAGCCCAATTGATAAACGACTGAGCTGTATCTGGTAGCAATTATGGGTTTGGACCAAGTAGTAACAGTTTATCAAAACTGTTTACAGCCCTGCTGCTTATCTCTTAGCTTTTGATGAAAATAACCTTCATGGTCAAATAGATATCCTTATCAAAACTGAGTGGAGCAATGTTAGAAAGCCGTTCTGGAAAAATTTGTCTTTGGTGTTATTTTTGCCATTGTATTGTATATTTTGGAGAACAGGGATGAAGCAATGATGCGATACTGACTAAACTAGTAGAAGAGAGAAACCTAGAGGTAACTTCAAGGTTATTGAGCGACCGAGGTTTTAGGATTAGAAGTTCAAGGCTCTGTTACGGGCCTTATGGCTGCTCAGCTTGGTTCCTTGGACGGGCCAAATATGGTCAAGCTCACCCAGCTAATTGTTGGGTCCATATATATACCACAAGAAAAATGCCAATTAGCAACAGATATTAGCGACGATTTTTTTCCGTCGCAACTTTGCGACGGATGTAGCGACAAAAACTTATCTGTCCCTAAGATTTGTAATATTGACGGATGTAGCGACGGAAAACCTTCCGTCGATACGTAGCGGCGGTCCGTTTTTGTCGCAACACACGCGACGATTAGCGACATATTGGGCGACGGATGATTTTTCGTCGCGACTTAACGGCGACGTTAGCGATAAAAATATTTTGTCGCTAAGGGGTCATATAAATTTACGATGGAGTTGCGACAAAATTAAGCCGTCGCCAAATCCGTCGCTAATTTTTGCGTAAATTCCTAATAAGAGCCCCTTTTCCTCTTTCTTGTTTCGTCTCTCTCGCCCGACCGACGCAACCCTCCGCCGCCCGACGCCATCCTTCGTCGCTCGGTGAACTCCCCGGCCCGCCAGCCGCCGCCCCTCGGTCTGCCGCCCGATGCACTCCCCGGCCCGCCGACCACCGCCCGTCGCCCCCCACCTGCCGCAGGTAAATCCCAGTTTTTTTTACCTGCAACAGGGGGGGTGCCTGCCCTGCGTTTTGTTTTTTTTGGCAGGGGGTCGACCCCCTGCCGGAAAAAACAAACTAGGCAGGGGGTCGACCCCCCTGCCTAGTTTGTTTTTTCCGGCAGGGGGGGTCGACCCCCTACTGCGTTTTGATTTTTTTGGCAAGGGGTCGACCCCCTGCCTCGTTTGTTTTTTTCGACAGGGGGGGGGTGACCCCCTGTCGCGTTTTGTTTTTTCCGGCAGAGGGTAGACCCCCCTGCCTCGTTGTTTAATTATTCGGGCAGGGGGGTCGACCCCCTGCCTCGTTGTTTTATTCGGGCAGGGGGTCGCCCCTCTGCTTTTCTGGCAGGGGGTCGCCCTCCTGCCACTCATTTTTTTTTCCGGTAGGGGGTCAACCCCCCTGCCTCATTGCCACTTTTTTTTTTTGGAAGGGGGGGCGACCCCTGCCTCGTTTGTTTTTTCCGGCAGGGGGTCGCCCTCCTGTCATTTTTTTATTCAGGCAGGGGGTCACCCCCTGCTTTTCCGGCAAGGGGGCGACCTTGCCTCAGTTTTTTTTTCGGCAGGGAGTGACTTCATTTTAACACAGTGTCTCTTACAGATTTCTCAACGGAACCCGCTTGTGCCCGCCACCCGTATTAAGTAAGTTACAAAAATAATGCAAATCGGGTAAATACCCGTGGTGAGTAAGTGATGCAAGCGCATCACATGTTATTTAATTTATTGGATGCAACACTTTAATATTCACACACTCACTTAGTTGTTGATATCTAGGACTGCTTTGTTGGAGTTTGGAGATCATGGTGAGCATGATTTTAATGTATGAGAATAGAAGTGTTCTTATTTTTGGAGTACGGATTCCATGCTAGGCATGGTAGTAGTTAGCGAGATATTGAATTGTGTTTGCTGTAGGTACATGTTTGACATTTTTTTGATATGAATGATTTTCATGTATTGCAATGTTTGATGTGATTGTATCCATACTTGCATGTAGTTACTTTCAATTTAATTATGACTTCCATGTGAAATTGTATAATGAAAGTATGCTTCAAATTAATGTATCGTGTTATGAATAGTTTGCACATGAAAATATTAAGTTATTAATGCATGCATCATAATTCCCGTTATTGTATGACATCATATATTGCATAATAAATTTGATATTTTCTTCATCATAGCATTCTGATGGTTCTCTTTTAACTGGTTATGATACTATTTATAACATCATACGACAAAATGACTGCAAACCATGAATGAATGTATCGTAGGATAGTTGGCAATGAGTTATCGCATGAATATATAGATGGTGTTGAAAGTTTTATTGAATTTGCAATGACAAGTGTCAGTACAGTGGATCCCACAGGTCGGATTAGGTGTCCCTGCAAGATTTGTAAGAATAATCGATTTGTAGAACCTCATGGCGTTATACATCACCTATACATGAAGGGTTTTGTGAGTGATTATCAGAATTAGACGTTTTATGGAGAAGAATTTAAAAACAATTTTGATGCACGGGTGAATGCGGTGCACGATAATCCATATATGGATTTGATATTTGATACCGCAGAAATAGAACTCGGTTCTGCTATGGGTCATAGTGATGTAAGAACTGCAATAGATGAAGAATCACCAAACGATGCAGCTAATAGATTTTATGATTTACTTAAAGATGCTGATGAGCCACTTTGGAACGGTTGCAAGAGTCACACTATCTTGTCTGTAATTCTTCAACTAATGAATTTGAAGTCTGAGTATAATTTGAGTCAATCATGTTTTGACCGTTTGTGCATGATTGTGAAGAGTATGTTGCCCAAAGATGAGAAATTACCACAAAATTTCTATTGTGTGAAAGTTATGGACAACGCTCTAGGTATGGGGTATAAAAAGATAGATGCTTGTCCAAATCACTGCATGTTATATTTCAATTGTCAGAAAAACAACATATCATGCCCATTATGTGGGCATCCTCGGTTCAAGCCAAAGACAAGAGGCAATGGTAGCATAAGATCAAAAGAAGTTTCATACAAGTCACTCCGCTACTTTCCTATCACTCCTAGATTGCAACGATTGTATATGTCTTCAAAGACAACTAAACACATGAGATGGTATGCAAATAAAGTTCGACATGATGGAGACAACATCACGCACCATGTTGACGCGGAAGCTTGTAAGCACTTTGATCGTACCCATCAGAACTTCGCAATAGAAGTGAGAAATGTTAGACTCGGTCCATGTACAAATGGATTTAATCCATTTGAGGGTATATTAACTCTATACTCATGTTGGCCAATATTTGTAACTCTATATAACCTTCCACCAAACTTGTGTATGAAGCGTCCAAATCTTTTCTTGTCTCTATTGATATCTCGTCCGACCTCACCTGGCCAAAATCTTGATGTATATTTAAGGCCATTGATTGATGAACTAAAAGTACTGTGGGATGACAGTGTTACTACGTATGATGCCCACAAAAAAAAAAATTTTAATATGAAGGTCGTTGTTCTATGGACAATCAGCGACTTCCCTGCATATGGTATGTTATCTGGTTGGAGCACACATGAGAGGTTGGCATGTCCGTACTGCATGGAGGATACAAAAACTTTTAGATTGACACATGGAAGGAAGCCTTGCTGGTTTGAGTGTCATCGTCGATTTCTACCCAGCGACCATCCGTTACGACGACAAAGGAATGTGTTTCGAGCAGGCACAACTGAAATAGAAGGTTCACCCACAAGATTGTCTGGCATAGAGATTTTAAGAAGATTGTGATATTTTCCAGATGTATTAATAGATGTCCGTAGTCTGACACCCTTCATTGGATTTGTGAAGGATCACAATTGAACAAAGAAATCTATTTTTTGGGAACTACCGTATTGGCCGACCCTATTGATACAGCATAATTTGGATGTGATGCATGTGGAGAAAAATGTGTTTGATAATGTGTTTAATACATTAATGAATGTTAAAGGGAAAACAAAGGATAATCCGAAGGCCCGTATGGATTTAAAAGTAATATGTAAAAGACCAGAATTGGAACTCAAAGAGTATAATGACAAAGTACTGAAACCAAAGGCAAGGTACGTGCTTGGACCTGATCAAATAAAGCAGGTATGTCAATGGTTGAGGCAGTTGAGATTTCCAGATGGATATGTCTCTAATATTGCTTGAGTTGTGAAGATTGATGATAGACAGTTATATGGGTTGAAGAGCCATGATTGTCATATCTTTATGCAACGATTGATAACCCTAGCATTCCATGATATGTTAGACAAACCTATATGGGGGTATTGTCTGAGTTGAGTGGATTTTTTACAACATTGTGTGCATCGGAAGTTGTAGTATCTGATGTAAAAAATCTCGAGGACTCTGTCATCACTACTGTTTGTCTGCTAGAAAAGATTTTTCTGCCAACATTTTTCGATGTTATGGAACATTTGATCATACATTTGACATATGAACTAAGGGTTGGTGGTCCTGTGCAATATCGGTGGATGTACCCATTTGAAAGGTATATGTTTTCTTATATTTGTCTCTTCAATGATATATATTTCAAATTTAAAATGTATATTTTTGACAGATGCATGTTTGACCTCAAAAAAAAAGGTTCGTAATAAAGCAAGAGTAGAAGGCTCTATTTGTGAGGCGTACACTTTAGAAGAGATTTTAAATTTCTCATATATGTACTTTGAACCTCACATTCCAACATGTTACACATGCCTGCCTCATAACGTTGATGGAGAACAAATAACTGTAGCTGACAAACTGTGGATATTTCAATCACTTGGGCATGCATTTGGTAGTTGTTGATCAAGACTCTTGGTAGATCGAGAGCAAGACGCATCACACATCTATATTATTTTTAATTGCTCAGCGATCGACCCATACATCGAGTAAGTATATGTAGCCGCAACACAATTCTAAATCCTTTTATGTGCTATACGTGCATACATGGTTCGGTAATATAAGTATTTGTAGTTTGCAGACGATTTGATATGGAGTTGCGAAGAGAAGTTTCACATCTCACTGATGCAGAAGTATAAAAAGAATATGAAACTAAGTTTGTGGAGTGGTTGAAAGAGTTGGTAAGGACGCTCACATAAATTGTGTACTTGTAAACAACACTAAGTTACTTAATTGGTCGTGATCACAATCATTGTTTCTGTTTGTGTGTAGGTCTGTCATGGTGATGTTAAAGATCAAGAAATATGTGATTTACAAAATGGTTCAACCAAAGTTGTGCAATGTTACAACAGGTACATCGTAAATGGTTATCGATTCCATACAAAAGACTACGGTATAAACAAATCAACGATGAATAGTGGCGTGTGTGTCAAGGGTAGCAGCTACGGTAAAAATGAACATGATTACTACGGTGTTATAGAGAAAATAATGAAGTTGGCTTACTTAGGCATAAATAATAGGGTAACTTTATTCAAGTGTCATTGGTTTGATCCAACTGCAACTAGAGTCAACAAAGCCTCAAGCATTGTGGAAGTAAATCATAAATCAAGGGTTGGAACATATGAACCATTCATATTAGCCTCGCAAGCTCAACAAGTTTATTATACTTCATATCCGAGTACAAAAAAGTCAGATAGAAATAAATGGTGGGCAGTTTGCAAGGTGAAGTCTAAACTATACCCTGAGTATAATCAGTTACAAGAAGACAAGTTAACTGAAGAAAGTGATTACTATCAATCAGAAAGAAGAATGTGATCCAAATGATATACCAAGTGGATGGGCAAACAATGAAGAAGAAGAAGAAGAAGAAGAAGAAGAAAGTCAAACAAGTGATGATGAAGAATTTTTGAGCTAGTGAGCAAAATCTTGTAATATAAACCTCTATTTGAACGTATTACAATGTTTTTAATGTATTGCAATACTTGATGTGAATGATTTGAAATGTATTGCAATGATTTGAATGTTTTGAATGTATTATTGAAATACTTGATGTGAATGATTTGAATGTTTTGAATGTATTATTGCAATACTTGATGTGAATGATTTGAATTATTTGAATGTATAGAAATATATTGCAATGATTTGAATGATTTGAATGTATTATTGCAATACATGATGTGAATGATTTGAATGTTTTGAATATATTATTGCAATACTTGATGTGAATGATTTGAATGTATTGCAATACTTGATTTAAATTATTTGAATGTATTAAAATACTTGATGTGAATGATTTGAAACAATTTAAATGTATTACATGACATTTTTTATTTGTTAGAATATGGTTTGTGGAGGTTACAGTGGTCGTTCATCCAGTGGTAGCCAGACTCAACCTTCATCTTCACGAGCTCCTTTGATAGATATATCATTTAACTAATTGGATACTTGATTAGTTGAAATGTGCATTCTGAGAATTTCTAACGTATTTTTTTACAGATGATGTTTCACCTGTACATGACCCACCTACACCAGTTGATCATACAAGTCAGGAGCCAACACATGATGCAGGGTCTTCTCAGTCTGGTACAAAAAGACTCATTTGAATAGTGTATATTGATAATCGACCCTAAGTATTTCGTTTTCACTTATTTCATATCTTATAAATATTGTATATTGATATTTATTGTGTACCAATTCATGTGCAGCATGAGGTTCGAGCCACAAGAAGTAGTACGCGAAACTAAGAATTCACTACTTCAACATCTACCAGGACTGGTCGCTCAATAGAAAGAGTATTCAAAAGAGGTGATAGACAGATTGCGGTCTTCATTCACGGTATACAGTTGTTTGTCATAGTTAATGTGTTTCATACTTAATTTTTTGTTATAGTCATGTCTATTAACTTTCTGAAAATATTTGTAGGCTACGAATCACTTCGCGAATACGGTGGAGGAGCATGATGCAAGGAAGGTATGACAGAAGGTGGCTGCCAATCGATTTGCAGACATGCTGCACAATATGAAGACTGCAGCAAGAAAAACATCTGACGGGATAGATGATCCACTGTAGTGGAAGGGTCATGAACCTCCTCCTACTATCAGGTCAGATGTTTGGGATGCAATGTGCGATAAGTGGGTTGGGGATGCATTTCGAAATCGTTCAGCGAAGGCTGCACAAAATTGAGTGAAAATGCCTAAAGCCCATCTACACACAGGTGGATCTAGGACTTTTGGGAGCCACCAAAAGAAAATGGTAACTCATCAATATATATTATCAATTTTATAAGTATTGTTGCAAACCTATTAACTAAATCTTTTATCATTTCACTTCGTAGGAAGCAGAAAAATGAGGCATTGTGCCATATAAGGATGTGTTTGTTGAAACACATAAATGTAAGACCACGAGAGAGTTCATATCAGAGAAGGCGTGAGTGACAACGATATGTATTTATTTTATTAATAAACATTGTAATAAACAAGTTACTATGAATTACGTTATCATAAACATTGTAATTCTTAATTATTAATTCATATTCTAATCATTACATTGTAGGAGTCATACAAGCAACAAATGGTACAACGATATGGAGATGACTCCACTCAGCATCCGTCTTTTGATCCTGCAGCATGGGTGACTGCAATCGGTGAACCCAAAAGGGTCGTGTGTTTGGGTTTGGGAGTAACATGAATACCACACCAATCGTTGCCTCCTACAGCCCGGGCCCACAGAGTTCTCCCGCCAACATCAACTCTCAACGTCCTAATGACCCTGTTATATCTTGGGATGGTGTCTGTCAGCGTCTTGAGGACAAAATGCAGTACTTTTTAAATGAATCTATTCTCAACATTGTCCGTAATGAGTTGTGCAACTTTTTTCAGGACAGAGGAACTTCGTCTGCATTCAACATGAGCATCGGTGCCCGTTAGGTATAAAAGTTTTTTACTACCTTAGAACACATATGAGCATGATAGAATCACATATGAAGTTTTTTTACTGCTTTATAACACATATGAGCATGATAAAATCACGTATGAAGTTTTTTTACTGCCTTAGAACACATATGAGCATGATAGAATCACGTATGAAGTTTTTTTATTGCTTTAGAACACATATGAGCACGATAGAATCACATATAAAGTTTTTTTACTGCCTTAGAACACATATGAGCATGATAGAATCACGTATGAAGTTTTTTTACTGCCTTAGAACACATATGAGCATGATAGAATCGAGTATAAAGTTTTTTTACTGCTTTATAACACATATAAGCATGATAGAATCACATATAAAGTTTTTTTACTGCCTTAGAACACATATGAGCATGATAGAATCATGTATGAAGTTTTTTTACTGCTTTATAACATATATGAGCATGATAGAATCACAAATAAAGTTTTTTTAGTGCTTTAGAACACATATGTGCATGATAAAATCACATCTAAAGTTTTTTACTACCTTAGAACACATATGAGCATGATAGAATTACGTATGAAGTTTTTTTACTGCCTTAGAATACATATGAGTATGATAGAATCACGTATGAAGTTTTTTTACTACTTTAGAACACATATGAGCATGATAGAATCACATATAAAGTTTTTTTTCTGCCTTAGAACACATATGAGCATGATATAATCATGTATGAAGTTTTTTTACTGCCTTAGAACACATATGAGCATGATAGAATCACGTATAAAGTTTTTTTACTACTTTATAACACATATGAGCATGATAGAATCACATATAAAGTTTTTTTACTGCCTTAGAACACATATGAGCATGATAGAATCACATATAAAGTTTTTTTTGTTGCCTTAGAACACATATTAGCATGGTAGAATCACATATACAATTTTTTGACTGTCTTAGAGCACATATGAGCATGATAGAATCACATATACAATTTTTTTACTGTCTTTGAACACATATGAGCATGATAGAATCACATATAAAGCTTTTTTTACTGCTTTATAACACATATGAACATGATAAAATCATGTATAAAGTTTTTTTACTGCCTTAGAACACATATGATCATGATAAAATTACATATAAAATATAATTTATTTCAGTATATTTTGTTTATCAATATTGACATTTCTTTTCTCATGTAGGTTGTTGGCGATAATCAGCGTAGTAGAGCTGAAGGGACAGATCGAGACACTGAACAAGAGGATGCACAAAATCTTGGCGATGATTAGATTTATGTGTTGAATTTGTTCTACCTTCTTTTTGTTTCAAAAATGTAAATGTTGAATTGTAAATAATTAGAACTTGCAAATTTTATAGTGGATCGATTAATTGTTTCAGTTTCCTTTTATATGTATTTTGATGTGTACTTTATTTTTATTCACAGGAAATATAAATTGTACATGAAATATAAATTGTATCACAAGAAATTTTTTCTCGATATTTAATTTTCAAATATATTTTTTAATTTTTTTTCTTGTTTTGCGACGGATTAGCGACAGATATATTTGTTGCTAATTACTATAGGCATTGAATTTAACGACGGATTAGCGACTGCTAGAAATCCGTCACAAAATCAAACCTCTGCAGAGTAACGACGACCTTGCGACAGATTTTGACATTCGTTAATCCATCGCAAGTTAGCGACGGAACATGCGACAGATATATTTCATCGCTAATTAGCGTCGAAAAAATCACGATGGAAGCTATCCATCGCGAATCCGACGCTAATCCGTCGCTAAACTGTTTAGCGACGAATTAGCGATGAATTTAGGTCATCGCTAATCCACAGATTTCTTGTAGTGATATATATATATATATATATATATATATATATATATAGAGAGAGAGAGAGAGAGAGAGAGAGATGGGTACTTGATAAATGGGTTTCTGTTCTTCAGGTATTTTTTTCATAGTTCGGAACCCCATAAATGTGTTTGACATGGTCCATTTATGAGGAATCCACACCTGGATCATCTGTTTTTTATTAAAAGAATAATATTTGAAGCCTTGAAAATTTATAAAGATTTTGGACCGTTGATTTTTTGAACATTATAAAAACTCACCCATGTATCTGAATCAAACACTTCAAGAGCTGATCCCTATAAAATCAAGTACATAGATCACATCTGTATGGTCAGAATTTAAAAATAAAAAGAAAAAACCCTGAAAAACTCATTTAGCATGTACCCATTACTCTCTCTCTCTCTCTCTCTCTCTCTATATATATATATATATATATATATATATATATATATATATATATGAGCACGATAAAATCACATATAAAGTTTTTTTTACTGCTTTATAACACATATGAGCATGATAAAATCATGTATAAAGTTTTTTTACTGCCTTAGAACACATATGATCATGATAGAATCACATATAAAATATAATTTATTTCAGTATATTTTGTTTATCAATATTGACATTTCTTTTCTCGTGTAGGTTGCTGGCGATAATCAGCGTAGTAGAGCTGAAGGGACAGATCGAGACACTGAATAAGAGGATGCACAAAATCTTGGCGATGATTAGATTTATGTGTTGAATTTGTTCTACCTTCTTTTTGTTTCAAAAATATAAATGTTGAATTGTAAATAATTAGAACTTGCAAATTTTATAGTGGATCGATTAATTGTTTCAGTTTCCTTTTATATGTATTTTGATGTGTACTTTATTTTTTATCCACAGGAAATATAAATTGTACATGAAATATAAATTGTATCACAAGAAATTTATTCTCGATATTTAATTTTCAAATATATTTTTTTAATTTTTTTCTTTTTTGTGACGGATTAGCGACAGATATATCTGTTGCTAATTACTTTAGGCATTGAATTTAACGACGGATTAGCGACTGCTAGAAATCCGTCACAAAATCAAACCTTTGCAGAGTAACGACGACCTTGCGACGGATTTTGACATTCGTTAATCCATCGCAAGTTAGCGACGAAACAGGCGACAAATATATTTCGTCGCTAATTAGCGTCGAAAAATTCACGATGGAAGCTATCCGACGCTAATCCGCCGCTAAACTGTTTAGCGACAAATTAGCATTGAATTAGCGACGAATTTAGGTCATCGCTAATCCATAGATTTCTTGTAGTGATATATATATATATATATATATATATATATATATATATATATATATATATATATAGAGAGAGAGAGAGAGAGAGAGAGATGGGTACTTGATAAATGGGTTTCTGTTCTTCAGGTATTTTTTTCACAGTTCGGAACCTCATAAATGTGTTTGACATGGTCCATTTATGAGGAATCCACACCTGGATCATCTGTTTTTTATTAAAAGAATGATATTTGGAGCCTTAAAAATTTATAAAGATTTTGGACCGTTGATTTTTTGAACGTTATACAAACTCACCCTTGTATCTGAATCAAACACTTCAAGAGCTGATCCCTATAAAATCAAGTACATAGATCACATCTGTATGGTCAGAATTTAAAAATAAAACGAAAAAAACTTGAAAAACTCATTTAGCATGTACCCATTACTCTCTCTCTCTCTCTCTCTCTCTCTCTCTATATATATATATATATATATATATATATATATATATATATATATATAGTCACTAGAATATGAGAACTTAAAATATGGTTTTAAGACAACATATGCCCCTTAAAAGTGACATTTTTCTTTACTTTTACATTGGCTTTTTTGTCACTAATTAATTTAACACATAATGACCATTCTATCCATCCTTAAAAATGCTTTACAGGGACTCTAACTTCTCCATTCACCCATTGGTTTCCCACCGGAATCTGCTAGAAAGCAATGCTCCAGCACTATCAATCTCTAACATGTTCTCATCTCTTTCATCTTTTCTCGATCTTAAAGAAGGGAAAGAATAAAATGTTGGATTTAAATGATTGTAGAAATCCCACTCTTGGTTTCTTCTTCTATATCCATGAAGAAATATGCATTAAAAGCTTTGCCTTCATCTATTTCATCCAGAAACATCTACAGAAGACAAATTTCGGTTTGGTGAATGTGGAATGAAAAATGAAATGGCAGACTGGGTCAATGAGGTCTACGGAGTGACACTAAAAAAATGACATTTAGTGGCACTTTTGAAGCACCACGCTGAGGGCTGAGCTATTTGGCGATGTTTTAAAAGCGGCTTAATGTCTTTTTTTTTTTTAGCATGTTGCGTGCTGAGCATCCATCACGTGCGTGCAATGGATGCTCAACACACGTGAGTTTTGTTTAGGCACAAAATGCTTTAAGCAGCTACCAATAAATATATATATATATATATATATATATATATATATATATATATATATATATATATATATATATAGTTGTGCTAGGCTGCTTGTATCCGCCCATAGGCCCAGTCCATCATATGGGCGGGGCTCTAAAAGCTCAACCCAAGTCTGTCTAGTGCCCTCCTCTCTCTCTCTCTCTCTCACACACACACACACACATATATATATATATATATATATATATGTGTGTGTGTGTGTGTGAGAGAGAGAGAGAGAGGACCTTGCAAAAAAAATCAGTGTTGTAGGTGTTTTTTTAACTTTATAGATGTTTTTATTGTAGTTTAGACATTTTTCATGCTCGTGTTTTTCAGAGAAGTAAAAAGCCAACGGCTCATATTGCACTAAAACTGAAGATACAAAATTCAATTTTTTTGTTAAATAAATTTAATCCAAAGCAGGTTTTTTGGTAAATAAGCAGTAACAAACACATCTAAAAGTTTAGACTAAGCAAAAAAACACCAGCAACTATGATTTTTTTTCATGATCCTAATGAATTATTCCTTATAGAGAGAGAGAGAGAGCATCACTATACCAAATGAAAGTTGTCGACTTCCCTTGAAGCTTCTTAGATAGGTGAGAAACTTGTTTCCCAAAAACTCGCTTCGGAAATACAATACTCCTCGCTTCCGAAACTTGATGAGAACTTTTATTCCCCAGGCTTCTCTTATGCTCTCCACATGCTATTTTTCTTATATGTTCTTTTACTCAACTTTTTATGTTTTTTATCTATTTTCTCTCTTTTCTCACTCACTTCCATGTGCTTTCTCTAAATTGGTAGTCATTATTTTTAGATTTTGTTAAAAAATTAATTTTACACTAAAAAATCATGAAATTTAATATTAGTCACTTTTATTTTAGTTTTTATTTGTATTTCATTTTGGTTCTCATTCAATTCTTATATATATATAATTCTTCACTTCCCGCTTCTTATACATTTTAAAATACATTGCTTCTCCCTTCCGCTTCCTAGTCTGGCAACTTTGTGTAAACCTATATTTGTCTATGGGTATTGGGTTATTAGTTCTGGGATCATTGGTTTGCCATTGGAAATTTGGGACTATCTTGGTTGAATCACGTAGGTTGGAATTCTATAGGCACAACTGTGTACAAAGTAGATTATTGCCTATCTTTTGAAATTTGTGTCTAACGGCCTATTTGTTTTGGCTGAGACTACTGTCAATACAGCTGGATCTAACTTCCTTTAATGGATCTACCTAAATCTTAATAACATTGTAGAGGATCATTACAATGCACATGTCAATTGTATTATAATGTGCAATGCTGGTAGTAGAAAACACCATTTTTTCACATTTTTTTTATGTTAAACTTTATAGATGTGGTCTATATAGGTTTTTTAGTAGAAAACAGGTTATGATTCGTTTTTTTTTTTTTTGCGACACCAAAATTTTATAGCTCAAAAACCATGTTTTTAATTATATCAGAAAAGAATGGTCCCTAGCAAACAAAGTATTCTGAGCACATCTATAAGGTCAGATTAAGTGGATACAACATGCCCTATGAATTTCGGACTAGAAGATTGTATGCACAATGGTCAGTAGCAAATATATACACAAGTACGGCAGGCAAAGCCAGCACTGTTAGGTCTCTGTTCTTGAGGGCGGTTTCTCCGTGTAAATATAAAAAATATATATACACCCATGGTTGCACACACATGCTTAGTATATCGCGGAGATGATAGGCTCTGGCATGCATTTTGCAATACCACTAGAATTGGATTAGGCTGGTGTCGGGATGGTACCTTTTCAAGGGTAGGGTTTTGCTTGGTCTCATGGGGTTTAAGATCGACCTAGGTATTGATACCAGGAGTATCTATGCAAAAAGAGCATAATACACTGGTTTTTGGTCATGGCATTTCTGGATATTGGTCGGCTGGCAGTCTCATTCCCTGAGATGATAGTGACAAGCCAAGTGAGGCCAACAAACTTTTCTTCCTATAGTTACTGAAAGTGCAAATGATTCTCCCTTGGCCTTCTGTTTTCTTCTGTTTTTTTTTTGAGAGAGAGACTGAAGATTCTGTGTTGGGATTTAAACTTCAAACACTCTTCTCTACCCTCTTGCTCCTCTTCCTTCGTGGCTTCACTTACGAAGTAATTGTCCATATAATAAATATTTGTATTTCAATGGAAGAAGTATTTGGAGTGTCTTGAAATATGTTTTCGTTTACAAAGGTCATACTCTGACCTGATTTTGGTTTTAGATCCATAAGATGGTCCTTGGACTTGTCTACTGGGTCTTGTCATCTTCTTAATTTGTGTAAACCTGGATCCGGCCAGCCCAATTTTGGCCCAGGTTCATATCCAGGTCTAGTTTGTTTGTTTGTTTTCTTACATGCTGCATGTATACATGTTTTGTAGATGAAAATACAAACAAATACAATTCATTCATAGGGTGAATGCATGAATTTGATAGATTCCTGTTTTTTTCCAAAGTTGGTTATGATCGTTTGATTTTCTAATCTAGGCCCTGCTTGCATTAAAGGCTTAGGAAGGCCTCTGCCTTCATTTTTCATGCCTTTAATGGGTTTTATTTGGTTAACTAGCACTGGAACACATATGAGATGCCTTGATTATGAAACTATTCAAGGTTTTGGACTTGGACCTGCTCCATTTATTAACAAATCTTGGTTATCCGAGTGAACAAAATGGGCTTGTATATTGGTTGGGCCCTGAGCTATGTTGTATAGGTATTGGTGCAGATACGAGGTAAATAGGTATGATACAAAAAATTCTAAAAGATGAACACACACAGATATAAATAATATATATATATATATATATATATATATATATATATATATATATATATATATATATATATATATATATATATATATATATATATATATATATATATATATATATATATATATAGAAAGTCATAGGTGCATGATCACTTTCGAACATGGCAAAAACGAACTCTTGCGAAGCGTCCATCACACGCGTGATGGACGCTCCACATGTGTTCTGCCAAAGAAGACTTTTAGCGGCGACTTTTGTCGCCGCTAAAGGTCTTGTAACTGCTAAATGTTTGAGACCTTTAACTACGACTTTTGTCACTGCTAAAGCCCTTGTTCGGCAGAAACAAGCGTAGAGCGTCCATCATGCGCGCGATGGACACTCTACACGAGTTCATTTTTGTCATGTTCGAAAGTGATCATGCACCTATGCGTTACTCTCTCTCTATCTCTCTCTATCTATCTATCTATCTATCTATATATCTATATATATATAGAGAGAGAGAGAGAAAAGGGTAGGTGCATGATCACTTTCGAACATGACCAAAACAACTTGCACGAAGCATCCATCGCACGCGTGATGGATGCTTCACGTGTGTTTTGCAGAAGAAGACCTTTAGCGGCGACTTTTGTTGCCGCTAAAGGTAATTGGACCTTTAGCGCGACTTTTTGTTGCTGCTAAAGGTTCGGAACATTTAGCAGCAACTTTTGTTGCTGCTAAAGCCCTTGTTTGGCGAAACATGTGCAGAGCATCCATCACGCACGCGATGGACGCTCCGCGCTAGTTCGTTTTGGTCATGTTTGAAAGTGATCATGCACCTATCCCTTACTCTCTCTCTCTCTCTCTATATATATATATATGTGTGTGTGTGTGTGTACTATATTTGCTACCGTTGTTTGTAGGTACAAATGTCTTTTTTAAAAAAAAAAAATTGGTTGTTTTTAATGAAATTAACCTTACAATGTGATCTACATGTTTTTCTTAGTGATAATTGGACCTTAATTCATCTCATTACGACAAATAGGTAGGTTTTTATAAGGCTTCAAAAATCAATGGCCTACAATTAGGGGTGTCAACTGGTCAGGTTTGGTTCAGACCTAGGTGAAGCCAGACTTGGACCCAGTTTTTTGGGTATGGTATCAGGTCTAATCGAGTCCATTATAAGAAAAACCATACCTAGACCTGATAAGAACTATATAAACCAGAACCATACCTCATAAAACCATATTTTTGCATCATTTTTATATTGAAAATTTGTGGGTCTTAATTGGAACTCTAGTCGGGTCTAGGTCTGTTATACAATTTTACATGCTATACTCGGGTCCATGTATTAATCGAACCTTCGAGTCTGGACCCGGGTCTTATTATTTATCACCATACCTGGACCCTATAGGGTTTGGTTTGGGTCAGGTTCGGGTAAACCTGACCCATGGACACCCCTACCTACAATGTGATACTTTCTTTGGTCATAAAATCATGTTTTTTCATTTAAAAAACATGATTTAAAAGTTGATCTCTACTATTTTGAATGTGCTAAATCCATCCATGAGGTTCAATTGAACCAAAACAACATACACCATGGAGATCTAGAGGTGTTTGTACCTACAAATGTTTGTGATAAACATTATATATATAGTCACTAGAATATAAAAACTACAATGTGAAATGGGCATTTTCTATAATTTATTTTGCAAATCCAACCATGTAGATGTGTTAGGCATGGCGAATTTGCTAGAAATCTACTTTTTGATCATGTATTTTTTTATGAAAAATATGATTTTTGAATGCTTGAATATTTATGAAAATTATGATCCATTGATTTTAAAACCTTAAAAATTTTGTTTATGCATGATAATCAAATCATTTAAGAGCTTCTTCTTATAAAACCAAGCATGGAGATTGCATTTGTATGGTTAGATTCAAGAGAAAAGAACAAAGAATTCATAAAAAACCTAGTTCTCATATTCTAGTATCTCAATGGTGTTGTTTGAGTCAAAATTAATAGTTTTTTTAACCAAGCTCATTGACCATATAACCCTTTCTTTACCTAAGTTTTTTGAGAAATGAGTTTTGAGAAGAAAGTTCATTTTATGAAATATGTTTAGTCTCATATTGAATATTTTTGAGAAACACATTGGATTTAAAATGTTTAGACTTGACTTAAAGGGCAAGGACCTCAAGGAACTTGTCAATTAAACTTTAGACTTTGACTTAGATTCAGATTCAAATTATATTGGATCTTGGTCTTGACTTGACCAACTTTTTTGTCAATCTTTTTTTAACCTCATAAAACCTCTTTAAAAGAGTTTTAATGCAATCTTAAAAGAGATTTAATACCAAAAATGAATTGAAAGGTTGACCAAACAATCAAGGGTCATTTTAAACAATAACGGAGTGTGTCACATAGCCTTAACAACTAACCCAACATTTTGGACGTTAGTGGGTGCATGCAAGACTTTAAGAAACCATCGGTGAACATGCTAAATGCTATAGTCAATGGATCTCTAAGGACATGTTTACCAGTTGTCTAACCCAAGTCTATATATACCCTAAAAGGTCCCTTAGTCCTAATATAGAGGCTTGACATGACTTGGATGGTGTAGACTTCATTTTTCTTTTTGCTCTTATATCAAAAGTTATTTTTTTAGTTTGTAGGACTGCTCAGGATAATCATGTCATAGTAGTTGTTTGCTTTAATGTAAAAGGTGATTGAGAAAATCATGAGAGGTATAGACTTAGTTGCATCCCAAAAGCAAAGTTGCAGTTCACCATTTTGCACTCGGTTTTTACCCAAAAGGTCATCTGTCATTTTTAAGTGAGCATTATAGTGCACACCTCCAAGCCAATTCGATTATTACCATCACCATAGTCTCCATCTAGATCGTACATAATTCTAACAAATTAAAAGTAACATTATGATCTATGACCACCGTGTAGGGAGATATTTGATCGGTCGTAGAAAATTGAATGGAGTAAAGTACATTGTTAATTATATAATATTTTAGTTCATCCACTTGGCAAAACACTATAGTCTATGCTTTTTGAATTGGATGGCTACATGCTTATGCATTCTTGAGCCTAACTATAAAAGATCTAAGGGGTTTTTAGTGGGTCTTTCCTAATATTTTGAAATCATTATTATATAGATGAATTATATTGATATTTTTTATCTTTAGAAAATACAAAATTGATGAATGCATGCTTTTATTTTTTTGTTATGTTTTGGATCCAAATTTTTTTATATCTACTCTTGGATCCAATTTTTTATCTTAATCCACTTTAGGAATTTTGTCTTAATTGGATCTATTTAGTTATTTTATACTTGTGAGTTGAATTTTAGTGTTTACTTAAGGTCTTGTATTGGGTCTTTTTTACATCTAGCATGTTTCTCAAGATCTTGATTTTTGTATCCATATTCATTTTTATATTTTGAATCGATTCAAGATTAATGTAAATTTATAAGAATTTATTAACCATGCAAGCTGAATTTTATATGTTATGCTCATTTAAGATCATTGTTAATTTTTTGATCGGTCTTCTTAGTAGCATAATTTATAAGTTCTTGATTGTGGATTCATACTTATATCCACTTTCATGCTTCAGATCCTTTTGAGATTAATATTTATGTGAGCAAATTTTATGTGATTATATGTTGTTGAATTAGAAATTGAGTCTTGCATTAGTTCTTTTATATATTTGTCGAGTTATGTGTTTAGATACGTTCTCATATCCTTTTGATTTATTTTTTTAGATCCTATGGTTTTCGTTGTTCCTAAAAGTGTTATATGCATATGCTATTAAAATTTACTTTTCTAGAGGTGGTTCAGAGTCAGACACTTACTAAAATGTTTTGGCTTAGACACCTTTTTAGGTTTTGTATTTTGACCCATATTCAATTTTTTTGGATCTAAAGTATGGTTTCAAATTTATATTTATAAATTAAATCAATATGTTTATTCATTATGATAATTTTGATCAGCATGTATTTTGATTGATTTATAAATATCATGTGAGGTTTATTTGCATATAGATATATGAATGTTGTCATCTTATTGTGTAAAAATAATATCTTTATTATAATTGGTAAAGACTTTTATTTTGAATATCAAAAACTTTTTGATGTGAATATCCAAAGTTTCTCTTGAATGATACCAAGATTTTTTTAACCCACCTATATGGATTTAAATGTACACTCTCATATATTTATGTGCAAATTCAAAGGAAAATATAATATTTATGATTCTTTTTCTTAAGAAGTGGTTATTGATCCATGTATTTATCCTTGTCTTGAGAACATGAATCTTAATGTTCCTTGATATGCTAATTGTTTTTAACTTGAAGATTTTCATTTGTTGAAGATACTTTTTTGGCCTATTATGAATTAAATAAGATTATTTAAGAGAAAAATATAACATGTGTATGTATTGAAGCATAAGAATGTTTAATTGTGCATGATTCAATTCAATTTGTATCAAGGATCAAGAATGAAATATCTTATTTTGTTTTATGTTTTGCTCTCCTTTTCTGGTTAGTTGGGTAGTGTTGTTTGGGTGTGTCAATTCATATTTAATTCCTGTGGTACTAAAGCAATCTTACCCAATGATATATTAATGATAAAAATTAGTGAAAATGTTTTTTTATTTGGATGAAGGGTGAAAAATGAGTTTGAAACTTTGATTCATTCTTACATGTGTAAAATTACACTAATTTATATGGTAGACAATATAGTCTTTTATGAAGATTATTGTAGAGCCAAATGATGGCAACATGAGTGAAAAGTTTTACTTCACATAAGTACATGTTTTACCCTTTGAGATATGTATTATGTATCCACCGTGATGAATTTGCTCATCTATCTATTATAAATAGTTAGTAAGTTAAACATATTCTTAATATTCTTGGGGAACAGGTTATGGAGGTTAGTGTGACTTTGCCAAAATTAATTTAAATAACAAGTTGATGTTACCTTGCCTTCACATTTAATTAGTGAAATATGTTAATTGTTGATATAACATGAGTATGTTATGATTTTTTTTCGAATCATTATCAAGCACAAACCTACATGTGTGGGACATCATAGACAAAGTGGTAAAATAACTTCTCAATTAGAATTGGTTTGATTTTTTACTGAAATGTTAAATGAGATTTGCCTTATACTTTAACTCGTGAGGGTATTAACCAATTTGATCAAATATACAAATCATTTTTCTAATTTATCATATTTAAAATTCAAGTGAGATCTTAGTGTTAATATTTTTTTTAAAAGAAAAAAACTTTTGAAAATCATATTATGAGTTAAAACCCCAAAAGGTAATTTATTAATTTTTTTTTATCTCTAGAAGAATTCTTTAACCATTAGATATCCAGTATATCTATATAGTGATGAATTTGATAATGATTTCTATCGAGCAATTACATATCATTTTGAAAATAAGTTTTTTATATCTTAATTAGAAAAACTCAACGTATAATAGATTTTATGATCTTAACATGTTATTCTTGAATTTTAGTACATTTCATATGATTGATATGCTGATCATGAGTAACAAAACTTATTGCAATATTTATTCTCACCAAATTTTCATGTTACGAGATTGATTGTTATAATATATAGTATTATAATTGTTTTATCAATCAAGTGGATTGCAATCCATTTATATTAAAAATATTTAGAAAAAGTCTAAATCTTGATGTATGATATGATACTAGTGTTATTTTATACTAGAAGATATTGGCCACAACTAAAGTGTATGAATATCATTGGCGATTTTTATCTATGTTATGTGTTGAAATTGGATCAATCATATCATAAGTGAGATAAACTAAAGAATTGATAATCTCGAAAAAATTATTTCATGCCTTGAAGAATCTTGAAAATTTAATATTATGAGATATGATATACTTAAAAGTACAATGATAGGAATGTCAATGCTACTTTAATGAGTGAATGAATTTTACTATAATATGTGTAGACATTCAAGAATTTTGGACATCTAAATACATTGTCAACCTACTCAATTCTATAAATACAAATGATGATACTAGTCTTTGCTAGTATGAAATCATCTATTATATAAAAGTTTTATATAAATGTGAAGAATATGAACTTAGAGAAATCTAGACTTACAAAGTCTAAAGCATAATTATATAAATCATTACTTAAGCAATGATTAAATTTTGTTGATTATGAGAGATCATGCTAAAACTGAACAAATTCAGATATGAAAAGCCTTTCACAAAAATATTATTCAAAATACATATGAGGAAATGAGATTAAAACATATTAAAAAAATTACTTATAATGAAAATCCAACCAAGTAACTTAGGTTGCTTGAGTTCTTGGATTAATGAAAAAACAAGTCACTAGAGTAATTGGATGAGCATCATAGTATATATGAAGATAGAGAGTATCTTTATATCCATTTATGATGTAAGTATTTGAAAAACACGTGCTTCAAACATGTATCTCCACTATTGATGGACTCACCTATATGAGTGTAAAGGCATGAGTCGTCTTCTGAGATTTAGGTTGTCTTTAAAGCACTCATGAAATAGGATATTGCATATGACCCTTAATATATGCAACCTCTATATGTTGATACATATGGTTACCTGAAATGAATTTGTTTGTGAATGGGCCTAAGATGTTCATAATGAAGACTAAGTTCAAAGCTTAACTACTTGTTTATGAGACAATCTAAATCTCGTACATACTAAATGAAGGTTCAAACCCAAAAGATAATTTCATTTATGTATATGATTTTCACAAGCTTCATATTTTTCCTATTATAACTTTTACCCATGTGAGAAATTGTTGTAGTTTGACTCAAAATTAATAGCTTTTTGAATCAAACTCTTTGTCCATATAACCTTCTCTTTACCTAAGTTTTTTGAGAAATGAGTTTTGGAGAAAAAGTTTGCTTTATGAAATATGTTTAGTCTCTTATTGAACATTTTTAAGAAACACATTGGATTTAAAATGTATAGAGTTGACTTAGAAGACAAGACCTTCAAGGGGCTTATCAATTAAACTTTAATCTTTGAACTTTAGACTTGGATTCAGATTCGACTTTGGTTTCAGATTCAGCTCGGCTCGACTCGATCCTATCTTGGTCTTGGCTTGACCAACCTTTTTATTACTCTTTTTTAAATATCACAAAACCTCTTTAAAATAGTTTTAATAGAGATTTAACATAAAAAATGAATTGGAGGTTGAAAAACTAGTCAAGGGTCATTCTAAACCATAACTGAGTTCTCCACCTATCCTTAACCATTAGCCCAATATTTTGGATGTTAGTAAGTGCATGCAAGACTTTAAGAATCTATTAGTGGGCATGCTAAATGTTATAGTTAATAGACTTATCGACCAACCGTCTAATCCCAGAGAAGGTCCCTTAGTCATGATATAGAGACTTGGCATAACTTGGCTGGTGTAGACTCTATTCTTCTTTCATCTTTTGTATCAAAAGTTATTTTATTTTTTCTGTGAGGCTGCTCGGGTAATCATGTCATAGTAGTCGGTTGCCTTAGTGCAAAAGGTGAACAAGTACAGACTTGGTTGTATCCAAAAAGCGAAGTTACAATTTTCCCTTTTACACCCAATTTTTACTTAAAGGAGCAATTATCGCTTCTAAGAAAGCATCATAGTGCACACATTCAAGCCAATTCAGTTCTTGTCATTACCATGGTTGCCATCCAGATGGTATAGAATTCAAACTATATATATATATATATATATGAACCATTTGATCTCCAGATTGATGGTTCATGTGTAGTTTTCCCTCCCTTCTTTCTCCTCCAACCACTAACCTCCCTTCTTTTCCCTTTCCACCTCCACCACTACCTCCGCCACTACCTCCACCACCACGCCACCACCGACCTCCGTGCTGCGGTCCCTTCCCTACTATCTTTCTCTGTTGCCTCTTCACCTGGCTGCCTCCACCACCATCCCTCTTCACCTTCCACCCACTATCTATGACCAAACATCCCCATGCCTCTGCTCTAGCTGGCGGCATGCAGTCGGGCACCACCATCCCCACTCCTCTACTCGTCTGGTGCCCTCACCTACTACACCCATCTGGGCACCAACATCCCTTGCTCAACCACCAGAACCACCTGCAACAGGGTCGACCCCGACCAGTAACTGGGCGAATGACCTCCACAGCCACCAAAACCACGCCGGTAGGGTCGATCCCAACCAGTGACCGAGCAACACCTCCACCAGAGAGAGAGAGAGAGAGAGAGAGAGTTCTAATTTGTTAAAGAAAGTTTACATATTTTACCTAGTTTACATATTCTAGTTTATATATATATATATATATATATATATATATATATATATATATATATATATATATATATAACTGAACATATTAGGCCTTCTTTTCTCGCTTCTTTAGGCCCCATAGTTTGAGGTGTTTTATGATAAATCTGAACCATTAGATGTATTTAACATGCTCGATTTAGTAGGATCGATTCGAATCTTGGATCATGTTTTTTCAACAAAAAAATGTATTTTTATGAGCTGAAAAAAAAATTGATGCCTTCATAGCCATTGATTTTGGATCACCGAAAAAACATGTATACAGGTCAGATTCCGGTGATCCAATAGTCAGTTCTCACTAAACAAAACCAGTAGATCACATTTATGATGTTAGATGTGAGAACAAAAATACCAAAAACTACAATTTTTAAAGGGGGCCTAACGGGCCAGGAGTGCATATATATATATATATATATATATATATATATATATATATATATATATATATATATATATATATATATATATATATATATATATATATAGACAGAGTTGTACCCATGTGCATGGAAGCAGATCAGGTCATGCTGAACATGAGCGCTTTTTCTCATGCCGACATCGTGGCCGTCTGTTTGCATTTTGGATGAATGCCACGTGGTTTTGTTGACTTTTGATCTTTTTAAATGCAAATCGGATGGCCACTATGTCGCATGAGCAAAAACGCTCATGTTCAGCATGACCTGATCTGCTTGGCATAGGTGAGTATAAAAACCATGGATTCATTTGTGTTTTTATGCAAGAAATTAAATGAGCGATGTGGGTGTAAAAAAAATGTCAAATTAGGGGGCACAAGGATGAAGGCTGCAGTTGTTTTCGAAAGAGGAGACTATATGGATCAGCTTATCAATTCTAGGAAGATTCAAGCCTATAATTTACTATCTAAAGATGCTTTATAATCATCTATGAAATGAAATTCTCTTCACATTCCAGTATAAGAGGGAATCAAGTTGGAGGCTTTTAGTGGAACATTGAATTCTCTATTCTTGTCAGGTATAATATATGCAATTGAAGGAACATGCTTACTGTCTCCTTTTTACGAAACAGGAACATTGAAGGTGTAATGGTGGAGTTTGTTTGTTCACTTGCTTTTCCTGATCTACTTGTATCTTTTCTTTTGCTACATGAGAGGGAAACTGGTTTATTCATATGGTAGATATTCCTTCGTAGTGATTGGGCTGATTATGTTACTTGGAACATGAGAGAGAGAGAGAGAGTTTTATGTCAATGTAGAACGTGGAATGACTGGTGAAGGTGTGAAATTTATCATTGTTCCTCAATGAATTAGCAATATGACAAACTCAACTAAAATGGTTTTACCAGTGAAACTATTAATTTTTCTTTCTTTAGATGCAACAAACAACATAGATTTTTTGGTCATATGGAGTTGAGAAAAACTCGTTTCTTAATATAGTCGAGGCAGAAATAATGACCTGTTTTTCTATTTTCATATACAATATAGAAAGAAAGTCTTTCATTCTGTATAGAAAGTCGTATCTTTCTATGGTCATTTTTAGTCTTTCTTTGGTCGTCCTAAGGTCCTTAACTAAGAGGCTTTAAAAAAGGGTCAAAACCTTTTACAGTCTCTACTCTCAAGCTCTTTCTCAATTCCTGTAACCGGAGATTTTCATCTATTTGTGGTTGACAAAAAATAGGTAATAATTTGGGAAGCAGATCAGGTCATGCTGAACATTAGCGTTTTTGAGATAGCCACGATGTCGGCATGAGCAAAAACGCTCATGTTCAGCATGACCTGATCTGCTTCCAATAATTTGTGTACTAGTGAAGGAACTAACCATGCATAGAATGGATTATAATAGTCAGGTTCATGGACATGGAGATGTGTGGAAACAGTATCCTGCCTAATTATGTCACTTTTTCTTGGTGAGGATATGAAAGGTAGTGGAATTATTAATGCTGATGTAGACCGTTCAAATGAAAGTCTGGTATAAATTCTCTACTTTGAGCTTGCATATTTTTTCAAGGCTTCAAGGGTACTACACTTGTGTGATAAACATCATTGCATTAGTTGTGTCTCACAAGAATGATTCTATCATGCATGATTATGAAAAAAACTAAAGAATTCATAAACACTGATTGACAATTGGAAGTGTCGAAAGATGCTCGGACCTGAGGTATTGACTGGTTCCCAACAACATAAACTATCATGAATGGAGCAATTGGGAATCATAGGGGCTTCATTAATAGAGAAAATATTTCAGATAAAACAATTTAATTAATTGATGGACAATCAGATAAGCTGTTCAGATTAACAAGAATTGCACTACCTAATTTGCCTGTGGTTGGCCTTGTAGAACTTCATATGCTAACAATATACAAGATGCGCAAGCATGAGAGAGAGATTCTGGTGTATGGTTTCTTTACCGCATAAAGGACAAGGATGATTTCTGCTGGCTGTATGTGTGAGGTGGTGGAAATCATGGGAGATATACTTTGTTCTTTCATTGATGACTACTCTTGAAGTTACTGTTAATCACAATAATTGTTTACTGACATTATCTATCTAAATAAAGTTGATGTACCCTTCCAAATTATACCCTAAAGAGTGCAATATGCATTAAAAAACAGCAAAACTTGATTTTTGTGTCTTTTTTCTATGTTTTTTCCTTTCCTTTATTCCATAATGATCACCAATATGCAAGTCTGGGAACTATTGCAACTCCTCCAGGTTGAGCTTCAAAAGCCTGAATCAAAGTAAGGATGCAATTCCTGTGTCACCATAGTTCATCACCTCCTTACTTTTCTTTGTTTCTTTGTTTTTACTCAATATATATTTGAATTCCAAAATAAGAAAAAAATCTTTTGTTGGGCTTATGAATTCTAGAGTTCGACCCAACAATTGAGTACACCTAGTTGTTTCTGTTTGCTGAAACTTAAAAGTACTTGAAAGATTATGATTCATATGGCATGTGAGCCCTGAATTCATTAGCTTTGCAGGTTCCACTCCTGTTACAGTGGTTTGTTTCCAAATCTAAGGATCTATTGGACTACTTAATTTTTACATGATAACTACTTTACTGGTCATACTTGAATGATGATGACGTAGTGATGACAATGTGGTGACGATGCAGATAAAACATTATCTATGTTGATTAACCTATACCATCATAATTAGATATCTAATTTTCTGAGCTTACTACCAGTCAAAGATTTGCCTTTTATTCAACTAACAATGTATAAAAAAGTAGGTGCTGGATGTGTTTCACCAAGACTGAACCTGGAGGCATTTTAAATTTTGGAGATTAAAAACTTGTCTTCCTCTTTTTGTTATTTAGAGACGAGTTCTGCATTTTTGATGAAGTTAAGAGAGGTTGAACGCTGTTCCAAGTAAAGAACAAACACCCGTCAACTAATTTTAGCATTTAATCTCAGGAGATCCATCTTAGAGGTATCTTCATGTTCCTTTCTTCTCAAGGGAATAGTCCCCGGGCTAGATCTTATTTGGGTTTTTTCCTTGGTTGAGTGGCTCTAGCTAGTGGTTGATAATTCTTATTTTAGAGGGACAAGAAAGTAGAAGATTCCTCTTGGGCTCCTAATTTCTTAATCAAATTTTGTGCTATACAATCCAAACCTTTGGATGAATGTTAATTACACCACTCTAGTGGATATCCCTATCAATGTAAGTCTTTTTCTCTTCATCCTAAAAGCTTGTCCCCCTGATTTCTGTACAATGGGCTCCAATTGGCCACTGTAAGGCCACTTGCGTGCAGTGGGCTCGAGCCAATGCCACCTACCTTGGAAACCATGCCTGTGACCTCCATATGACACCCACATGGTCCCCAGCACTTTTGACGATTGTAGCAAGTTTATGGTCACTTAACAAGATGTCTGACAGTGCCATGTTTCACCTGGGTAAATTTGAACGTCCTCTTAACACCAAAAGAAGAAAATTAGGGTTTCCTAAAGCTAGGACACCAATATCTCAGCATAATCTCAATTAAGTACAATACGAAATCACATAGAACATGGAAAAGTTATGTTCATTTTGATCATGGCTTGTGTCCCATGTTCTCTAGATCAGGCCAATCTATCCCTAAGGGGGCGCTTGTTTCAGTCTTTTCCTATGAAAGAGGCTAGTTTTCTTAGGAAATGGAGCATCTTTCCTACAAAGGGTGAAACAAATATATCTATGAAAATATATGGTTGGACCAACACAATAAAAGCAAAAAAACAGCTTTCCTGTCAAAATGGGTTCATACCTCCCCTCCCCCTTCCTCGGATGCCTTTCCCCCCTAAAGTGGCCCTTTCAAAGGAAAGAGACTTCCTTCGAGGCAGGGACGTAGCTAGGATTCATGTGAAGGGGGGGGGGGGCAAACAGGGGTGCAGCAAAAAAGAATTTATTTGTGTGATAGTTGGGGGTTCGGGGGCAGCGCCCCCGAAAAATATATTTTTTGAGATAAAATAAAAAATGGCTACAATTATTAATAAAAATCTATTTCATATGGACAAATCAAACTATTTGCTGCAGTCAGGGCTGGGCTAGGACTGGGCTGAGCTACAAAAATGGATAAAAATCTATTTCATATGGAATCAGGGCTGGGGTAGGACTGGGCTTTTAAAAAAAAAAAAAACTGTTTCGGGAGGCAGGACTGGGCTACAGCCCAGTCCTGCCCCCCCCTAGCTACGCCTTTGCTTCGAGGGGCAGTGTAACAAACGCCTCCTAAAAGCCAGGTTCATCGCCTCCGGTTATATGATCATCGTTTTCCAGAAAAAGAAATGCAACCAGCATGGTTAATCTTTTCCCAAAGTTGGTAGTGCTAATTCACAAGTATACATTTACAATTACTAAACCCATTAAATATGCAAAACACAACCATTTTCATATGATGCTACACCACCAGCATAAAGTTATCAATATGTGGAGCTTAAGGTGTTGTTAAGGTTGTAGGAGTTGAAGCACATTAATTTTGAAGGTGGGGTTGAAAGGAAGAAATGGGGGGTATGGAGGAGGATGGAATGGGAGAAGAGAGGTGACCCCAAAGGTATTAACTTTGTTTCTATGTACTCCCATGAGCCCTACAGGGCAGCTTTAATCAGGCCACTTTGTTAAAATGCACTTGCTTTACTCATTTCATGTGTTTCCTACACCACTCACATCGGATTAAGGCCTTTAAACTCTCCCACTTTATCTACTTTCCAAGAAACGGCCCCCAAGATGGGGTTGCCCCAAGGGACATGCACATTTTTTAAGGGCCCCTTTGCAAATCCAAGCATGATCTTGTTGGCTGCATGCCCCATGCACCAAATCCTATTTTACACCCAAATGAAGGAACAAAAGCTACTTTATTTGCCCTAGGTCTGCTTTAATCATGTTGTGTCGTTGCATCTACACGTGCCACACCTTTTGTTTGTCTAGCTCTAAGTTATAATCCAACGGTTGTGAAAAGAAGTCTAAAAAAAAGTGGGATTATTTAATACTATTCATCCCAATGCATGGCTGGTGATGTGGACTATATAGACTGCACTCTTACATTTCTCTACTTGGGAGAATAGATGATTGGTATTTATTTTTTTCTGAAGAATTTTTTTTTACAGTATTGTGGATAAACACAAGTGCTCTGTGAATGCTTTGGTATACACAGGTGGCAATGGAATAAGATTAAAAAAAAGTTATCTCATTTTTCATTTTAATATACATTCTTCCAATAGCCGATGTCAGAATCTAGCAAACTAATGTTTTTGAGTTGTATGAGGTTGAGATTTAATATCATAACCATACAATATAGATTGATTTCATTAGCATAGAATGCCCTGATTCTTTTAGTTTCATCAAACCCTAGAAAGTGTTTATGTAGGCCAAAGATGTTTAGTACCTTTTCCAAAAGTATTCTTTGGATGCTATGCACTTAGGGACATTTTCTTTTGTTATTAATAAAAAATGAGTACTTGGGACACTAGACAAATGGCAGGACTGTTGTATGTGGTCCAAGGTCTCAGGGTGGTTGTTCAGCTTTTCATGTTTTCCAAAATGAAAGATCATTCTCAAGAGTACTAAACTAAAAGGTCTAGGGGAATGAGACCATGCAATTTCTTCTTCTTTTTTTCGGATTCCTAATCACTGCTCTAAGCTAAAGTTTCTATGCATTAAAACTAGGGGTATCAATGGGTCAGGTTTACCCAGACCCGACCTGTACCAAACCCTATAGGGTCCAGGTATGATGATAAACAAGAAGACCCGATTAAGGCATGTGTCTGGACTCGAAGGTCCAATTAATACATGGATTCAGATATAGTTTGTGAAATTTTATACCAAACTTGAGCCCGACCCATGTTCCGATTAAGACCCGCAATTTTTCAATATAAAAAAGATAAAAAATAGTATTTTACCGGTATGGCCTTTGTCTGGTTCATGTAGTTCTTATCGGGTCTGGATATGGTTTCTGTTATGGTGGGTTCAATTAGAACCGGGTTCAGACCCGATATCATACCCAAAAACCGGGGCCCTGGTCTGGTTCACCTGGGTACGAACCAAACCTCACTCTTTCACACCCCTAATTAAAAACCAATATCACAAATCTGGTTCTTCGGAAAAATCTTGGCAAAAGGATAAATCTGGCAATATTTAGAAAATTTTGAATTTCTCTTAAAATTCTTGAGAAGATATCAACATACACTAAATACAGAGAATATTTATAAAAATACATTTAAAATATAAATAAAGCATAAAAAATACGATGAACACTGTTTTTATTGCACTAACATCGCAGCAAAAACACCTTTCATAGGTAGGGCAACTTGTGAAAGTCACCAAGCTAAAGGGATGTTGTGAGCTCAAAACCCATGGATGCATGTCCTTTGCCGCGAGGCTAAAGCTGGGTGTACTCTCTGGTGCAAGTTAGAGCAGACATTCTTACACCAATATGCTCATGAGTGAGGTATTTTCTTTCCTGATTATATAAGGAAATGCATTATTTTCAAAATAAATGCACCTTTTATAGTTCCGAGGGGGTTCGGCGTAGTGGGGTGGGGTCTTGGCTATAGATGGGCAGTCAGGGTTCAATTCCTATGGGTGTGGCCTCTCTGCGCAAGTCAAAGCATAGCATAGGCCCTTGGGGCAGGGGTCTTATCCTTAGAGTTTTACGTTATCGGCACAACAACAGTAGATATGGTAGGCTGCGTGATCAGGTCTTCGTGCCGGGTGCACTTTTTTTGGGTTATAAATAAAAAATTGCACTTTTTATACGATAGCAGCCTTTGAAAATATCACAATAAAACTAGGATATTTTGAAAATGTTGTCATTTGGGACATAGGTTAAAATCTCCAATTCTATGATAATATGGGTACACTACACACTTCACCGGTCCCCTGTTCTTTTGGCAAAAAACTCCAAAAAAAAGCCTTAGCAGTCCACCTCCCAAACAAATCAGCAAAGATTGAGCATATCAAGTTTCAGTACAGCAGCCGGGTGTGGCTTTCGCTTGATTCAATGGGAGATTTGGAAGAGTCTTTTTCGGTCAGGAATCCAAATGCCAACCGAGTCCATCCAAACACGAGAGTTTACATGGAATCAAGTTTTGGGTACGAGCTGGTACGAGCCCAATCCATGATGGGTCACGGGCATACCTGAACGACTCTCTCAGGTGCATCACTTTGACCCTCACATGCCCCAAGTTGAGTTGCCCCCTGCTGTGATTGGAGATTTTTAGAAATTGTATTTTAATTCTTGGCAAAAATATATATGTTTTAAAATTTTCAAAAGCACAGTTGAATGAGAATTAATATAATATGTGAAAATTAAATGGAATTTTTTTCAAGATTTTGTTGAAACAGACATATATATTGGGCAAAATTTGATAATTATTCTTTTAAACATTAAAATCATGATCTTTTAAAAAAATATCGTACTTTTTTAAGTTTGAGAAACTTTCATTTAGAGCCCCAACCTTTTCTTATATTTCTAAAAGGGCTCCATGTTTTCTGAAAATTAACCGGTCAAAAACTGTCAAATAAAGATCTCAGTTGGATTAACTCAGGTTAACTGAGTGTTATTAAACTTCCCTTATTGCATATTAAAACATGCAAAAACTACTTTCAAATTAAAGATTAAAAAATGACATTCTTATATGGATCTTAACCACGAAATTAACATCAAGTCTCTATTTGACGTCTCAGTGAGTCGGATCTTAAATGTAAAGTGGGAGGTGAGGTCTTGGTTCGATTTCTCTTCTGTGCAAGCAGACGCCCAGCATAGGCTATTGGGGTGGGGGGGGGTCCTAGCCTCGGAGTTTTATACGGCGATCGCAGGTATGGTTGGCTAAGCCAACATGACCAGGTTTTAGTATTGAGTTAAATCTAAAAAATAAAAATAAAAAACTATCACAAAAAGTTCATGATATATATATATATATATATATATATATATATATATATATAGAGAGAGAGAGAGAGAGAGAGAGAGAGAGAGAGAGAGAAATGCGTTGGTGCTGTCCGTTCTGCCCCTCAAAATCTATAAGTTTTGTTTAGTGAAAATGGGCTTTTGGCAGACTCTTCTACAGGTTTTTTCGGTGTTCCAAAATCAATGGCGATGAAGATACCAACTTTTTCTGGCTCATAAACACATGTTTTTTTGTTGAAAAAACACAATCCAAGAGTCAGATTCCCACTAAATGAATGTTGAACACATCTAACGGTTCAAATCTATCATAAAACACTTGAAAACCATTGGGCATAACAAGAAATGAGGCCGAATATGTTCAGTTAGGCCTTATTTCTCGTTCTACCATATAGGTTTTATGTGTTTTTATAATAGATCTGAACCATTAGATGCGTTTAACAGGATTGATTTAATGAGAATTGACTCTTGGTCATGTTTTTTTTTATGAAAAAGCATAATTTTATGACCCGAGAAAAACTGGTACCTTCTTACCCATTGATTTTGGATAACCCAATTTTTACGATCCAAAAGCTGGTTCTCACTAAACAAAACCTATAGATCACATCTACTGTGTTAGACATGAGAAAAAATACTTAAAACTATGATTTATGAAAGAGTTTAACGAGACTTAAGGAAAAAGGAGGCCTAAGGAACGTGTGTCTGTCATCATGGCAATTAGGGGTGGGCAACTGGCCGGGCGGCCTGATGGGCCAAGCCGACCCAGCCCGCCATGGGCCAGGGTTTGGGCTGGTTAGGTACCGGGCTCAAACCCGGCCCGTTATATAGGTGGGTTAGGCTCAGGCCGGCCTGCAGGCTATTGAATCCGTTTGATGAGCTTGAGTTATTTATTAATCTTTTTAATAATATAAAAATTAAAAAAATAATTATTACATAATAACTTGAATAACTATTATTATTTACTTAATTAGTTACATGAGAACTTATTATTTGTTAATTATTATTATTTATCTAATTCATTGCACTAATTAAAAATTAATAGCATAAGAACTTACTATTCTTTCGTTAACCCATAATTTCAGTCAAGCATTTATGAATTTTAGGATATAGGTCAGGTTAGACCCAATCCGCTTCATAGCATGTTGGGCCAATAGGCCGCTATGGGCTTCTCTTCAAACCCAAACCCGTTAAAAATCAGGCCAAAACGCAGACCGTTGGAGAAGTGGCCGGGACGTTGACACCCCATGCCCACCCTTAGTTTCAACTTCTACGTGAGAAGAAAAATATACTTTGCAAATAAAATTAACTGACTTGCACCATTTCACTAATTAATCAATCTTAATAATACTAGCCTATCTTTACCCCAAAACAGCAAATCTGCTTTGGACATGGTTTTGGTTAGGGGTGGCAATCGTCCCGGTCGATGAGTCGGGTTGGCGGGTCAGAATACCTCAACACAAACACGACCCGTTTATTAAATGGGTCGAATGTGGCAAACACGAACACGACCCATTTATTAAACGGGTAACCCGATCCGACACGGTCAACCCGTTTAATAAATGGGTCAGGTTGACACAACACGATTACACAACACGGTCGACCCGATAACATAGACACGATAACACGGTTACATGGGTTGCGGGTTGACGGGTTCATATAAACGGGTTGCGGGTTTGTGTAAACGGGTTAACCCGCCTGCCTAACTCATTTATTAAACGGGTCAAACGGGTTGGCAGGTTAGCATACCCCTAACACGAACACGACCCGTTTAATAAATGGGTTATGCGAGTTGACCCATTTATGACACGAACCCGTTTAAGCCAAACCCGAACCCGGCTAAGAAGCGGGTTGGCGGGTCGGGTCAGATTTTGCCACCCCTGGTTGGCTGGTATCTCATTTCCACCAACAGAACAAAAAAAAGGAAAAAAATTACCTTTTAAATAGTTTCTGGAAAATAAATTTCCAGACAAAAGGAAGACGCAAAATCATGAGTGTTGACAGTAATTATAAGCTACAAAAGCCCCTTCATTAAAATATCGAAAATATCCTTCGCGTATGCAAGTGACATATTGGGGCATTTTATTAATTATCTGGGACAGGCGTGGGAAATAATAATTACTTGAGGAACTGAGATTCAGCCGAGTAATTATGAGGAGATAGTGCTTTTTATTTAATCTGATGGGGCCCACGCGATGGCTATCTGTAGCCGTGGTGCCAGACAGGATCCTACGGCACGAGAGCCCCCCACTCATGCCAGGTAGGATCCGGATTCCACTGCCCACCTAAAACGGGATTTAATTGCCCGTTGGGGCCCGACAAACCGTTCGTTCCGCCCAACCAGCGGCCGTCCGGGTCAGGTGCATAAGGATGTAATGGTTTAGATTCGGATCGGACGTGACCAATATCATATTCGAGTAACAGATTCAGATTGGGATGGTGAAAAGTTCATATGAGATGTTTTTCTACATGTAAATGGATTCGAATACCTGTCAAATTCTAATATTTGTTGGATTCAATAGCAATAAATCAAAACCATATCAATGTCCGAGACTACTACTTTCCTTAGTATAAAATAAGAAAGATAAGGAACAGAAAAAGTCGCAAAGCTTCTCACCTGAGAATCCAACTCTCAGGAAAAGGCACCTTTCCACACCTTTTCTTGGCATGAAAGAGATAATATCCACTAAATGACCTGTTTGCAACATCTAATGAAGGGTTGGCTTGTCGAGTGATAGGAGTGAAGAAGAGAAAAGCCCTTCAGAGGAGAGGAAAAGAGAAAGAAAGCAAAGCTCATGGATGGATTGGATTCACAAAAGCAAGCTCTCTGGTGCGTTTTTAGAGCGAATCAGTAGCGAGGGAAGGTACGGATGAAGTCGAGCGTTAAATAGAAATAGTAAAAAGGCATTGACATTAAATTGACTTGGCAAATGTGAATTAATTACCCTACAGTTTCCTAAAATGAGTGGGGGAAAGAATCGGCTCGGAGCAATGCCTAAGAGGGCGAGGCAAATTCGGATGCTCCAAAAGTAGTTGGATTTGAGACACTTCTTCATCGACGTGAGCCCCCACAAAGAGAGAGGAGCAAAGCAATTCAATTGTCAAATAACAAATCCCCGTTTTTCAGAGATTTGTGGTAAAAACAAATGACCTTCAATTGATTTGGGGATTCAATGCAAAGATCACTATGTTTGAAATAAAAATGAAAAACAGACAAAAGCTCCCTAAATATATGGCATGATTTCAATATGGGTTGACCTTCATGTGCTTACCCTTACTGGAAATGATTTTTTCATTTGTTTAATACGAAGGCGTCCCTTACTTAGGAGCAGAGTGACAAATATCGCTAGATTTATGAAAATCTCGTCGCGAGAAATTGCCTGAAAGTTTAAAATGATAATTTCTTACGAGATTTTAAAAAAATATTGCGAGATTTATTAAAAACATAAATACTGTGATTTAAATGCGATATTTACGTTTTAAATAGTTATTTATCATGAAAAACCATGTATTTTTATTTTTAAATAATTTTTATTAATATTTTCTTATAAAAAATATTTTTAGATTTTTTATTGAAGAGAATTTGTGAAAAAAAAAACGAGATTTATGAAAACTTTTCAAATTCTCGTGAGTTTTTTAAAAACGAGAATTTGCCATTTTTAACGTTTGTCACTATGCTTAAGAGAGCTCGGTTTGTAAGGTTCCGTAACACAGACACGGCTAAAACGATGTAGGACACGCTATTTTTCTGTGGTTTTTTTTTTATAAATGACATAGTTCGTAAGGTGAACAGTCGACATCACAAACCATTAGTTTCTTATGTTTAGGGATGTAAATGGTTTGGATTTGGGTCAGATGTAGCCAATACCATATGGGACCCAGATTATGATTCCTATGGAAAATAGCAAATATCAAAGATGAAAAGAATACATATAATCTGATTGGTACATCCATCGGTGGGATCGGATATGTGTCAGATTCAGTCATGAAATTCTTAAACCAAATCGGAATCCGATTAGAATTCAGTTTTCTTAACCGAATCCAACTAGGATTCAAAATTGGGTTGGATATCGGATATATCCAATCTGATGACATCCCTACTCCTTAACTTTGCTCATTATTTATCGTACTAATATAGATTATTCATTTACGCATAAAAAAACAGGAATCAGGATAAGTTGGAAAAATGCGTTTTTCCGAATTTATCCCGATTCCAAGGCCGAGAGGCTGCAATCCGACTTGGATTTTATCAGGGGCATCCTAGTAATTTTTTTGTCCACTCACTTTTTTCCTTCGTCCGATCCGTTTGTAGATTTTTGGCGATTCCATCCGACGGTGGATCGCATCGATACGTCGGACAAGATTACCGTCCTTTTCGAGGATTCGGTCAGTGGGCCCCACTGTGCAGTTTGCCAACGCGAAGACATTCTCTCTCTCTCTATCTCGGTCATCCCTTAACACGCGTCGTTGTTTCGATCTTTTTTTGACGATTTTACCCCTTAAAAAAATATAATTCCATGTCAACCCTAACCCTCATTGCAACAATGTCATATATGGGTATCCAACAAAATTTTGGGCTAGTGGAAATTTCGTGACAAATCAACAAATTTTCTTTCTTAAGACGATTTCGAAATACGTCATCAATTATAAAACATTAAAAATTATAAATCCCGCCAATGCTCTGAAAAAAAAGTATAAAATATGAGCGTTTAAAAGTGTTTTTATTATGCAAATATTAAGTTAATATTATGATTTTTTTAAAATATCATATCGAGTGCCATCAAGATTTCATTGAATCATGTGCATAATGAAAAACCAAGCATAAAATCGTGGATTCGATCGGCACTTCATAAGTAAAATTGAAGACATGAAACTTGAAGCAAAATTCATTGGTTCATAAAACCAAATAGCACATCTTTTTACAAAGGGTGTGACAAAGCAAAGGTTTTAGTATTTAAAGGATGATATTTATTAAATAAATAGATATTGTATGTGGTTATAGATTAAACCATATGAGGGTAAATTTAATGCTTTGTTGCTTTTGAAATAATGCAAATCAAATCACTTGGTCGCATTTCACTTACGCGAGAATCAATATCTACAAATTATCAATCTTTTTGATGTTTCTCTCAATGTTGTCAATATCGGAATTGGACCTGTATGGTTGGGCCAACGATTCAGGTGAATCCGTCGATACCGATTCTTAAGTGAATCTTTCATAACATGTGTCAAAGTCATTAAAATAATATTAAAAATAATTGTAAGTGGTTTTTTTATATTTATTAAAAATAGCTAATTCAGGTCTATATTGTTATCAGTATCTTTCAGTTACGGGTTTATAGAAAGGATTGACAATCTGTTGAGGGATACCTTCCTTTGTTTATCATTTTTCTTTTTGGATAGGTACTATCCCAATGTGAAAAGGGATAGTCGCTCATCTTTATTTATGTATCTTTTCTCATCTTTTGTAGACAGAAAATAAGAAACAGAGAGAACAGTGTTTCACCGTGGATGTAGGTAAATCGTAGTATCTCGTTGTATGATTCTTCTCCTCTAAGTATTTCTTTTCCAAAATATGGTATCAGAATTGTACTTGGGCACTGTAGCCTGACGACTTATGTGTTGGTAAGTTTTGCTTCTGCTAATCTTGTTCAAGTAGTGCTGCAAATTTCTGGTATTGGTGGTCTTTGGTGTAGCCGTCTTCCATCTACAATGGCGGAATCATCTCGAATCTTGGGTGCAGCGTATGAATCTGCTTCACCGTATCCTAATGGCGAGCCCAGATTCGGCTACTCAGAGTCAGACCACCTTCTTCGAATCACCACATCGCTGTTCTCAGGTAAAAACTATATTAGCTGGGCAAAATTGGTGAAACTTTTTTTGAGTGATAAATCGAAGGTGGGCTATATCACATGTAAAATAAGTAAACCTGATGTGTCTGATTCGACCTATGAAAAATGGAAATCAGAAAATGACAAAGTTATGGGTTGACTTCTAAATTCTATGGAACCAGAAATCGCAAAAAGTTTTTTATTTATGGATACAACAAACGACGTGTGGGACTCTATAAATGAAATATATGGTGAAAGGTATAATCTTGCTCGAGTACATGGGCTGCAGATGGAGATTACGAGATTCACCAGAGAAAACAAATCCTTCAACTCATATATCGGTACGCTGAGAGGAATATGGGATGAGCTTCTTCAATATCGGTCACTGTCTGGGGATGTTGGGACAAACCAAAAACGGTTTGAAGAGGACAAAGTCTTTAAAGTTCTAGCCGGCGTCAGTCCCGACTACGAACAATTTCGTAGTCAAGTTCTAATGACTACTCCTCTACTGTCCTTCAATATGGTATGTTCTATGATCCAGCGAGAGGAGACTAGAAGAAAGGTTATGAACTCACCGACTAAAAAAAACAAAAAGAAGCAGCCAGAACAAATGACACTTCAAGTGAGCAATAAGAAGGTAATTGATAATAATACTGGTTTCCTTGCTAATCATGATCGCCAAAAATTCAGATCTAGATTCAAGTGTACATATTGCAAAAAAATCGATCATACAAAAGAAAGATGTTGGGATTTTGTTGGCAAACCGGTTCATGAGAAAGACCAAAGAAAAAATTCTGAATCAAATCGTGAGGCTGAAAATTTTGTCACCAGGGAAGAATTGGAGCATTTTTTTCAGCAAATGGGTAAAACAAATCTGGTGTCATCCACTCCCATTACCCTCTGGTGCTTTGATGACAAAGGTAAGAATGTTTGTGCTTATGCCTCTTACACTTTTGAAATTGAGTGGGCAGTTGACTCTGGGGCCTCCGATGATATGCTAAGCAAGGATATACCTATCGACTAGCATACACATGCAAAACCTGTGTATACGGCTGATGGGTCTATCATAATGGTGAAAGGGTAACAAAAAATGAAACTTCTCAATAAGCTTGATGATTCTGAAGTTTTGGTCATTCCTAATTTGGTTGTTAATCTTATGTTTGATAGTACACTAAGACTCACAACTGCTTGGCAATTTTTTCTCCTAAGGATGTCGTGTTCCAAGACCTGACGACGATGAAGGAGATTGGTAGAGGCGTCGAATGAAGTGGATTATATTATCTTAACTCATATGAAAAAGCCTTGTTTAGTCGTGTGCATGCTCCTAATAACTTTAATGTATGACATTCTCGTCTTGGTCATGCTCCTTATAGTGTTCTAAATTTTTTGATTCTTGACTTACCTTCTTAAAATACCTTGTGTGATGCTTGCGAGTGTGTCAAGGCTACTCGGTTACCTTTCCCTAAGTCAGCTACTAGAAGCAATGTTTTGTTTGATTTGGTTCACTCTGATGTGTGGGGACCTGCCCTATCGAGTCTGTATTTGAATTTAGATATTATGTTACCTTTATTGAAGATAAATCTCATGTCACTTGGGTTTACTTTCTTAAACAAAAAAGTGAAGTAGCTAAAGTCTTCAAAATGTTTTACAATATGGTGGTTACGCAATATAATGCCAGGATTAAGCATCTTAGATCTGATAATGGGGAAGAATATGTTAATGAAGAATTAAAATCATTCTTGAATGATAAGGGCATAATTCCCAAAAATACTTGTGCTGGTACCTCTTAACCAAACGGGGTTGCTGAGCGAAAAAATTGTCACTTAATGTTACCAGGTCCATCATGTTCCATATGAATGTTTTTCCTGTTTTTTGGTCTGATGTTATATCTGTTGCTTGCTATGTTATTAATCGCATTCCTAGCTCCAATTTAAGCAATCAAATTCCCATGGAACTACTTCAGAAAAAAGAGATTTCCATAAAGCATTTGAAAGTGTTTGGGTGTAAGTGTTTGTACATATTCAAGAAAAATTTAGAAACAAACTTGAAAGAAGAGCAGTTAAGTGCATATTTGTTGGATATTCAGTCTCAAAAAAAGGTTTTAAATGCTTTGATCCGATAAATAAGAGATTATATATATCTCAAGATGTCAAGTTTTTTGAAAATGAGCCATTCTTTAGTGATCCTTCCTATGATAGTCAACATCACAAAGAAAGATAGATGCATGAGCCAAACACCATATTTCCCATACCTCACAATTCTGAATCAGTATGTATATTCAAGAAAGTACAAGTACCAGTCTCAATGATGTTGTTGAGCCCGATGAGGTTGTTCAATCTGATGTGCAAATTCAAGAGAGTGTAAGACGATCAGAGCGTGTATCTAAATCGCCTATCAGATTGAGAGACTATTATTATTACTGTTTAGATCAAACACCCAGAAAATATTCTATAAAAAATCTGTTTGATTTGACAAAACTGTCTTAGAATTACCTCACTTTTTTAGCCATAACTTATAGTCATCAAGAACCAACGTCTTTCAAAGAAGCTATGCAAGATTACAAATGAAAATCTGCTATGAAAGAAGAATTAGAAGTTGCTGAAGAATAACACCTGGACCATGGTAAATCTACTAGAAGGAAAAACGACAATGGGGTGCAAATGGATCTACAAGATCAAATATAGCAGTGATGGAACGGTAGAAAGGTATAAAGCCCGGTTAGTGGCAAAAGGGTATACCCAAAAAGAAGGAATTAATTTTACCGACACTTTTGCACCTGTTGCAAAAATGAACTCCATCCGGATTCTTCTCTCAGTTGTTGTCAACAAAAATTGGGGAGTATTTCAACTTGATGTGAAAAATGCCTTTCTTCATGGTGATTTGGAAGAGGAAGTGTATAGAGACCCTCCCTTAGGATATAACCATGAACCAGGCAAGGTATGTAGACTTAAAAATCCATATATGGCTTGAAGCAATCTCCACGTGCCTGGTTCTCTAAGTTAAGTTCTGTTCTTACTGATATTGGATTTCAACGTAGCACTGCTCATGACACTATGTTTATCTCGTGTATGCCTCAAGGTGTTGTTATCCTCTTAGTCTATGTAGATGACATTATTATGATAGGTAACAATGAGCAAATGATGTAGAAGGTGAAAACCATTCTCCATACTAAGTTTGAGATCAAAGACCTCGGGAAGCTTTGATACTTCTTGGGAATTGAGGTGGCGCACTCTGACAAGGGTATCTTTCTATGCCAAAGGAAATATGTTTTGGATCTTCCAAAAGACACGAGTATGATGGGAAGCAAAGCAGTGGATAATCCCCTTGAGGCCAATACCAAACTGAGAATAGATGATGGAAAAATAGTAAGTGAAGTTGAAAGCTTTCAAAGGTTAGTTGAAAAATTGATTTACTTGACTATTACTCGACCTGACATAACCTACGCAGTCTGCATAAGTCAGTTTATGCACAATCCAAGATCTACTCATGTTGAAGCCTCACCGTATTTTGAGGAATTTGGAAGGAAGTTCAAGCAGAGGAATTATCATGAAAAGGAATCAGGACCTCAGTGTAATGGGATACTGCGATGCAGATTGGGCGGGAGACCTGAATGATCGAAGGTCTACTACTAGTTTTTGAACGTTCGTTGGTGAAAACCTAGTTACTTGGAAAAGTAAGAAACAAAATGTAGTGGTTAGATCCAGTGCTGAAGCCGAATATAGGGCCATGGCCACTTGCTTGTGTGAGCTTGTTTGGATTAAATCCCTTCTTCATGATATGCGAATTGATGTGAATGAACTGATGGAGCTAAAGTGCGATAATATGGTAGCTATTTATATTGGAGCAAATCCTATTTTTTATGAGAGAACAAAGCACATTGAAGTTGACTGTCACTTCGTGAGAGAAAAAATTCAAAACAAAGTCATTCGCACGTCTCATGTTGGAAGCAACAAACAACTGATTGACATACTTACGAAACCTCTGCATCGTGATAAACACATTGATATGTATAACAAGTTGGGGCAAACTAACATTTGTGCACCAACTTGAGGGGGAGCTTGTTTTTCGTATCTTTCAGTTACGGGTTTTTAGGAAGGATTGACAATCTGTTGAGGGACACGTTCCTTTGTTTATCGTTTTTCTTTTTGGATAGGTACTATCCCAATGTAGAAAGGGATAGTCGCCCATCTTTATTTATGTATCTCTTCTTATCTTCTGTAGACATGAAATAAGAAACAGAGAGAGCAGTGTTTCACCGTGGATGTAGGCAAATCGCTGAACCACGTTATCTCGTTGTGTGATTCTTCTCCTATGAGTATTTCTTTTCCAAAAATATATCATATCGATTTTTTGGCGATACAATACATATTGGCTGATTCATGCCATAGGCACCGATACTGACAACACTGTTTTTCCTGTTCGATCAGATTTCCCACTCTCATTGTGTGGGAGCTACATGAATTTAAACTAAAATTCTAATATTGTTAACTTTACCCCAAATTTAACACATGCATATGAAATTCAAGGCATTCAAAGGTGAGTTAGATCCTCTCATTTGACATATGATGAGTTTAGTCGGGAGGATTGGGTGCAATGTGATTGCACACTTTTAGTGCACTGCTGCACGTCCCTCTATTCGATCCTGTCCATCCAACCAACCGCTATCGTTAGTTTGCATTTTTGCTTAGATGTGGACTGATCGTAGCCGTTCAGATGCATCAGCTGGATGGCTAAGATCATCGTAGGATCCTTTTTACCCATTATTCAAGTATATGATCCTTTTTGTTCAAAAAACACTTTAAAAATATATATAAAAATATTTTAAAAAGTCATTTATGATCTTTACCAGGGCCTTTATGTCATTGAGAGCACTCTCTCACTCTCTAGGCGTAGTTTCGATAAACCTTCCTCATTACCGTTTTGACCTGTTCCTCTCTCTCCCTCTCTCTCTCACCAGGAAAACCAACTTTTCTCTTAATTTTTTGGTTTATTTATTTATTTATTTATTTTTGTTTTTTCCCATTGTGGGCGTTTAGAGAGGAGGAAGGAAGAAGGAAGCAAGAAAAAGCAAGGAGAGCAGAACATGCATCGGGCTATAAGAGGCAGTAGGGGTGGTGGTGGTGTTGGTTCATCTACAGGAAGTTCTACCAACGGTTCAGTGTCAACTGTATCCAAGGTAGACAATGGCGGTGGCCTGACCGAGCAGGACTACATTGGTATCTCGGAGGTCTCTTCCTACCCTTGTGACGGTTTGGTGAACCAGATCCAGGAGGGTGTCATGGGGTTGAAGGATACAGAACTCAATCTGGGGTTGAGTTTGAACAGCTTGAATGAGAGGCAGGTTGATGAGGATGACACGTATTGGAGGAACAACAGCAGTAGTAGGAGGGTGGGGAGGATATTGACCGCAAAGGACTTCACCAACTTGGTTTCATCCATGGTTCGCACGGGGACTAAGAGGGTGCACAATGAATCTACTGATGCTGATTCGGTTCAGGAAGTTACATCCCTTCCATGGTAAACCGGAGAAAAAAAGGAAGGACATGGTCTTTGTGTAGCTTTTTCTTGCTAATTGTCCATTCTTTTTTATTGTTTGAATGTGAATGAAGTTTTGGTTTGTTACTTTTTCTTTTCCATTTTTTCTTTCACTTATGTTGGTAATGTTTTTTTTTCATATTTTGTTGCTTTAGTGCATAGGAAAAAGATGTGTTTGATATGTGTTCATCCTACTGTCCCTCTTCGTTATATATTTTGTGTTTTTTTTTGTTAAAAATAATTCGTGTTCTTTGCAGTTTGTGAATTTTTTACTTTTTGTTGCATTTTTCTTGTTGAGAAGGAAAGAAACATTTTCTTTTTAATTTTTTTATTTCGTGTATTCTTAGCAAGTTTTATGGTTGTTGGTTTTATTTGTTTTTGCTAGTATATTTGTTTGGTGTTAATGGCCTTGTTTTTTTTAATCTCGGTGTTAGTTTATTTCATTGTGTTCTGTTGTTATGAAGTATAGGGAGAACGATCCAGCGTGGTTTCTTCCTCTTTCTATTGTCTTCAAATTGAAAAAGGATGTCTCTTCCGTTTAGATTATCCATTTTGTGTTTAGAAGTGGGGGTTTTTGTTTGTTTATTGGAGTTTTTTTTTTTTATGTTTGATGTTATTTTGCGGGTATTGATTCTTTTGTATTCCCCTATAATTATTTTTTTACTAATACTATTCTTTTGTGGTTTTTAAAAACTTTGTAAGAGTGATTACCCTGTTCTTCCTTAGATATGCTGGCTTCTGATAAGTAATGCCAGTTTGAATCATTCTTAATGCTATTTGTGGTATGTTGGTTTCAGATATTTCTTAAACAAGTTTTGGATTGCTGTTATGTTTTGGTGATTCTTTTCTTGATCTCATTAGCATTTAATTTTCTCTGTCATGTTCATGGGCATGCGCGAACAAATGATAAACATTTGCTTTCTTTATTTCTTCGTTATTTGGGTTTTTATATAGATGAATAGTATTGGAAATTTATTGCCATCGTTCATGATGATTGCTGGTGTGTATCTACACCTAACATACCTCTTTTTAGTTTTTGGTTGATTTTATGGAGCTGTTTTTAATGAATAAATTGTGACAATATATGATGCTGGGATCTAACCTTGGTTATATTGTTTATTCTTGGTTTGTGGTAAGTATTTGATTTTATAGTAGTTTCTTAATTGCTGCATAAGATGCTACTGAGTTTTAAAGGTTGTCTCATGTGTTGCCATCGCTTACCATGCTATGATTTTTCCTTTGTTGCACTTGTTGGGTTCGTTCGTTCTCGAATTTTAATGCTCTCTTTAGCAGAATTGTCTTTTTTATCTGTTTCTGCTTTCAACTTTGTCTTGTGTTTTGGTAAATGTGGTTTGAGTTTTTACTGTTTCTGAATTGGGTTTATCCCAACTGTAACAAACAGTATTTACAAACAAATCTATTGTCTGGTTTTGCTGTTTCTGCGTTACCCTCTGTATGTGCTTTTGTACATTTTTGGTGGCGAAGCTTTCATCTTTTTGCACAGCAACTTGGATTCCTTTTTTTTTCCCTTACAATAGTTGCATTTTTGTTTTGTATCAAACTCCTACATTTTTTTCATCTTCTTGTTCTTTTTTTTTCAAATTTGCATCTTAAGTTTATTAAGTATGATGCTTGTTTTGTAATTTTTTTCTTCTGTTTTTGTCATTGACTTTCTCTTTTTTCTGAGAAAATTAGCAGCAATCAAGTTGTGGGGTGGCCTCCCATCAGAGCTTACAGAATGAACAGTCTGGTAAACCAATGCAGACTGCCAGCTGAGGAAGATGCCGAGAATAACATCAACTGTGACAATTATGGGGAGATGGGTAAACCTAAGAGCAGGCCGGAGAAAGGTGGGCAAGGGCATGGAAAGTCTACGTTTGTTAAAGTTAACATGGATGGAGTTCCCATTGGAAGAAAGGTTGATCTGGGTACCCATGCATGCTATGAAACTCTGGCTCATGCATTGGAAGAGATGTTCAAAGGGCCTACTACCAATGGAATCAGTGAGTTTCCAAATCTGAATTTCTTCTTTATGTGCATGCCCGTCATTTTATCTGCCGAGTACCATGACCATCTCTGCTGAAATGTAGTACTCTTTCTCTTCTGAGGCTTGCTCTGCATATTTGCTTTCTTGCTGCTTTGCAGTTGACCATTCTCGTTTTTGTTTTTCTGATTTTCTGATTATTAATTTAAACCAAATGTTTTGGTTGGCCCCTTTCTTTCTCTTTTTCTTTCCCTCCTTTTCTTTTTTGGTATCTGAACTTTGTATTGACTGGTAGATCTACTTGTTGTAACTAATGAAATATCCATCTAGTTTACACAGGAATACTTGGTGTATTTTTTACTGTTGATGATTAAAGTAGGCCCTGTAATTTGCACATGAATACAGTCTTTGTGCTACCTTTCAATCTGTTTTGAAGTTGTCTTTTGGTGAATGATTTTGTTCGTTGGTTTGTGGGTTCTGTTGTTAGGACCAGCTTCTGCCTTAGAGAGGGAGCATGGAGTAATGGGTCAGGGCAATTCTTCGAAGCTCCTGGATGGTAACTCTGAATTTGTCCTTACTTATGAAGATAAGGAGGGAGACTGGATGCTTGTAGGAGATGTTCCATGGGGGTGAGTAGAATAACTCCTTGAAAAATTTGGAAAAAAAAGGAAGGCAAAAAAGAAAATGTTTAATTGATTTATTATATTGGCAACCTAACTTTTTATTTTTTCATGTACTGATCTTATTTTTTCCTCCAGAATGTTCTTGAGCACTGTGAGAAGGCTTAGAATCATGAGAACATCCGAAGTCAATGGGCTTGGTGAGTTTTTATTATGGTAGTTACTGTTGTTGGTATTACTATTACCATTTATTTTGTTGTTGTGCAGAATAAATGTTGCTGTAAACTTTGAACTTAAATTTCTGAATGTGATTGATGTTCTCATTGTCGCCTTTTGATTTAGTTCTACCCTTGTTTTTATTGCAGGTACAAGAGTTCAGGACAGGGTTAACAGGCAAAGAAGTAAGCCGCTTTATTAGTCCATTTTCCATGGAGGATGGCAGTAAAAAAGAAGATAGGAAGAAGTGGAAGAGCATGTTATCTTGGCATATTTAGTGCTCATAACATCAACCAATTTGCTTGGTGTCCTTTTTTTCCCATATTTTCTCTTGTTTTCCTACTGTAAATTCCAGCTTTTTTGGTTTTCACACACACACACACACACAGATCAGTGTGTAGTGTGGTGTTTCTTTTTTTTCTTTTTGCTCTAGTTTGTCACTATCTAGTGTTATATAATTGATACAAAAAGAATATAAATTTTGTAATATTGGTGTTGCTTACTCATATGTTATGACTTGTAAGTCAAAGCGTTTCTTCTTGCATGTATTTCTTTTCAATTCAAAATTTCACGAGTTGCAAAGTAATGATGTACATTGATGCGCTTTTCAATTCTTTTTTTCCCTTTGAACGTTATATTAGAGAGATTGAGGTCACTTTATTTCATGTGCATTGACAATTTAGCCAAGGCCTGTTGGTTTTAATGATTTTGATATGCATGGTGGATCAATTCATTGTGCCTACTCCCATTAAATGCTAAAGATAATTATATTATTTTTATTTTTTGAAAGAAATCTGTCAAGGATAATTGAGACTGTCTTGAATCTTTGGAGTGTGGATCTCTATCAGAATAACCACTTGGTAGGCATGACAGTGAATCGGATTTTATTTGATATCGGACCTAATTTGATTCCTTTTATAATTGCATTTGGTAAGCCAAAACCTTTTCTGATTATAATCAGAAGGGGATATGGTTTTTATTTTTTGTGACTGAATCCGACATGTTTACATGTAAAAAAGCTGTTCTGATATGAACTATTTTTTGCCATCCGAATTCGAATCCTTATAGCATGACATTGGCCACATCTGATCTGAATCCTAGCCGTTTGCATCTCTACCACTAGAGGACTAGCATGCGACCAGCCTATGTGGTGCTGCTATTAACATCTAATATTCCATACGTAGCAGCTATGCCTATTGTAAGCGACTTCTGGGGTTTGTGATTTGTGTTCGACTTGTGGGAAGTTCCTACTCCCATTCCTTTTAATTCAGCTTGATGCTGTACTAAAAGTGAAAAGCTCAAATGCGCATACTGTTCCTGAAAACCCACGCTAACTTTTTCAACAGCAGAAACTACTCTTCTGCTTGGGGCACAAACCTTAGAAGCGTGGGCATGCCAAGATTGCAGTGTGTGAATCGACACCGACTGATTGCCTCAAATAAAATGTACTACTACCCAAACCAAACGTTGTTTGATAGGTAGATTCTTGTTTTCACTCTTCCGGTGTAACAAGAATGACACTGTTAAACTTGGTATTTAATAGACTTGCTTTGCAGACCTCAATTAATCTTTTAGCCTGTCTTTCATCTGGGGAGCTTCCTTGCATAATATATTTAGGTTCCTTGACTATAAGGTCCCTTGCTTGGTACAATGGTAAGTTGTTCGGGCTGTCAGTGTGGGGGAGGTCAGTTTTCGAGTCCTGAGTGCAACAGCTTCTTGTAAAAAGATCCGGGTCGGGTTCGATCCCTGTAAACCCCCTCATCAGCAACCCAAAGTATGGAACAGCAGTGGTTATGGTCCCCAGTGCAAGTTTGTTCTGTTTGTGACCATGATTGGGTGTTGGTCATCGTGAGCCCTCTTGTTTGCAATGTTAAAACGATTCTTGATATCTTATTCTAAACCAAATTGCCATGCATTTATGCTAGATGTGGTAGCTGAAATGAGCAATGGACACTTTGCAGAAAACATGTAAAAACATGTTGAAGCGCAATGCATGCAGAAAATGTGAAACCATAGCATCAAGCCACACATTTATAAGAAGTTAGCTTCACGACCAAGTGTGCCTTCCTACACCACAGCTTTTACCTGCTCTCACCTTAGTACACTTCAGACGTGGCCTAACAGCTGCATCTGCCTGATTACTTTATGCATTGCATGGTGTAGAGTGCTTGCCTTGTCTACCACCATGTTGCTATTGGGAGTTGGTGATGACTCAAATTGATTCTCTCGGAATAGCAGCAATAGGGTTGTTTACTGTCATTGTCTTCTTGTTAGGAAGCAAAAATAGGCCAAACTATGTGACTGTAATACACCTTAAACCTAACCTTGATCCCATTGCACCACATTTTCCATGACAACTATGTGCATTCAATACATAAATTCGTGCGTGGCCTGTCTTTTTTAGCGTTGTATGAAACACTATAATCCAATCTGAGACCAACAGATATTCCTTGACCAACTGTTTTTGTCAGTTTGCAGTTAAAATAAGATTTTAAGCATAAAATTGTAATGGATTAGAGTTTTTTTGACAGAAGTAAAGGATTAGAGTTAAAGACAGGTAATGATCGAGGAACCGATATCTGCCCAAGAAAACACGTCATTACCCACCATCAAAGTGGCAACCATAAATTATCCTCTTTAATAATAAATTAATCCTGATGATAAAAATGTCATAGTAAAAATAGCTATAATCAATGATATAATCTCATCGCTCTTATCCTGTTGATTATATGAATAGGAACATGTGAAAGATGGTCGAGATTAAATATTGCCGATGATATTATTGTCGCTTTTCAAATACATCATTGGTAAGTAATCGTCGCCAATTATCCTTCATATTTTTTGGAGTATAGATGACGATAATTATCGTCGCATATATTATTATTTTCAATGCTAATTATTGTCATAACAAATGCTATTATTTGTGATCTAATAATGATGATAATTATCGGTATATATGCTGACAGTAGATTATAAATGATCAGTATAATGATGATAATTATCGTCGTCAATATATCGATTATTTATAATCTATGAATGATGACAATTATTATCGCCCACACTGTAACATCAACGGCAATAAATATCGTCATTGACATTAAACTTATCTCTAATATTTTTGACAATGATAATTATTGTTGTCCATAGTGTAACTTAATCTAATTCTATTGGCAACGATAAATATCATCACCAATATTTAACATCAACGGGGATGGTAATTATCATTGTCCATAGTATTTATCCCTAATCCTATATTGACAACGATAATTATCATCACCAATAGTGTAACATCAACAACGATAAATATCATCATTGATGTTAAACATATCCCTATTTTTATTAACAATGATAATTATCGTCATCCATAGTGTAACGTAATTTTATTGATGATGATATTTATCAACGCCAATAGTTAACATCAGCGATGATAAATTGCGTCATTGATGCTAAACTTATAACTAATCTTATTTAAGACTATAATTATCATCGTATATACATATATATATATATATATATATATATATATATACATAGTACATATGTATATGTATGTATGTATCTATCTATCTATCTATATATATATATGAGATTACAAATATCAATACATAATTTAACAATAAGAACTGATGAAAGTCTCATGTCTAATCTTGTTTGGTCTGTTATTTTTGGCTCCCAAGGGTGAATAAAAGGAGTACTTTGGAAGTTCACAAGATGTATCATATGAAGTAAATATTCCATCTATACATATGGGATTCAAATGCTTTTTATTGTGAACAAGAAATAAAGAAGTTATGTCCAAGGATTTTTTTTCTTTTTTATTCCTTTTCCTAAGATGATATATCTATGAGTCCCATACTTAGCTTCCAATATAATGTATGCAAAGTTTTGGGTAAATTTGTTACTTGTCTTTGATGACACTTAAGGAGTCAGTTTTATGTAATTGATAAGAGTTGATGACGGTTGCTCCATGTTAGACTTATTGCCATAACATTTCCTTTCACTTGTCTTCTAAACTTGCACTCCTTCTATTTGGTCTTTATTCTACTCTTTTTAACTCTTATTCATCTTTCCTACATAGTTCTAATGTGTTTTATCTTTCTAGTTTGGCTAAAAAGTACAAGATGAATTTATTTCTAAACTTATAGAAAAAGAAAAATTATCAATATACCTTATTGATCAAGTGCACAAGCAAGCAAATGAAGTATATCTAAAGTGTAAACAATGTTTACATTGTCATACAAGAAACTATAATAACTTGGTACTTCAAACTAGAGATTCTGAGCGATCAAGCATGAAAGTTTAAAAAGGAAGGCACAAAAGCAAGGAAAAACAAAGACTTGTGAAAGAAGTGTGCTATCCGGTCAATGGAACGAGTTAGCAAGCAAGAAGCTTCTCATGTGCAGAGCAATGCTAGTCAAGCTCAAAAAATGTGTTTCATACTTTATGCCCTCATGAAATTTAGTGGTTTATGATCATGCATAAATTATGCATTTTATATTAATAATTTTATGCATGATCCATCAAAAAATTGCATTAAAAACTCATTCTTGTCAACATTTTTGAGAAATTGCTTTAACATCAAAATAAAGTTAAAAACAACAATTTTCAAGTCTTCTCTACGTTTTTCAGTGTTTTGATTTAGGACTTTTTAGTTTGTAGTTCAATTAGTTTAGGAACTTCAACTAACATTTGCCATTTTGTTTAGAAGTCTCTTTTTATGAAACACGTTTTTAGAGGAGGGTGGTTTTTAGAATTTTTAAAACTTAGTTAGACTTTTTTAGAAATTTTAGTTTTAACCTAGATTTGTGATCATGTATAATTTTTATGCATAATTTCATACATTTTTATACATGATTATATGTGCTAAATGCTTGTTTGCTAAGGGTTTTATTAATTTTTATCAAATCGTAATTTGAGTAAATTTGAGTCCTCTTTTAGTTTTTTTTTGTGGAATTGAATAGGTTAGAAAATATTTTTAGAAAATGAAGTCTTTTGAAATATTTGCAAAATCTTTGGACTTTTTCTAAAATTTTCCTGACAAAACCTAATTAACCCTAACTTCTAACTATAAATAGTTGTTTATGACAAGAGAGGGACGTTTTTCCCTCTTGAGATCTACGCCCCCCCTTATCTCTCCTCTCTACCTCTGCTTCTTCTTTCCCTTTTTTCTTCTTCTTTCTCTTCATTTCTTCTAAACCTCATCGTCGCCGGTTCTTCTTGCCCCTTTCATTAGAGAGATTGGAGTTTCATGTGATTGCAATGGAAATGCCACTTCTTCTTCTCAACTTGTCCATTGGAAGTAAGCCATGTAGGTAAACCTCTTCTCCTCCTTCTCTGTAGTATTTAGGATCATTGCATGCATTATTTAATTTATTGCATCTTTATAGCATAGAACATAATCTGATTTGTCTTTGTTTCATTTTTGCATCGTAGAATAGCTTATATGCATCATAGAATAGCTTATATGCATCATAGAAACTAGTGTTGATGTGTTTCTCTACCATAATTGATTCGTGTTGGTTATTTAGATAACATAAAAAATTATAATCGGTTACCATAGTTAAGCGGTAGATCATAGTGTTTCTTTTATTTCTGTTTGTCTTTTTGTGTTTGTTCTAGTTTAGTTGTTAATTCAAGCCACGTGTAACGTGCACATCGGCAAAATGATCGGATCAGCACATGCACTTCATGACCTGCTGAATATAGTTTTTAAGAAAATAATTTTTATAGCAGGACAAAAGCTACACACAACCGCGGGCTGCAACGATTCAAGCTTCAACCGAACAACGTTTCACGTTGTTCCGATTTCAAGTTCAAGCCAACACAACATGAGACACTGTGACTATATCACGCACTTAGCGTCAAACACGCTCATCGTGATTGCCGCTAAAGTTGAATCCGATATATATTTTTTCTTGTTTATTGTGTGATCTGTATTAATCTTGATAATTAATTGTTAGGTTAACTTAAAGTTTTTTTTTTCAGTCAAGTTACGTTAATTTGTGTTAACACGGTACACGTGCAACCGATCCACATTATAAATACAAAACAACATTTCACGCTATTTTCAATTAAGGAGTTAACGTCAAACACGATTCTGCATGTTTGACGCTAACTCTAGTCCAGTATTGGCGTGTTCGGTCTTTAGTTTTATTTAGATTCAATTTAATTAGTTAGTTTAATTTTGTTAGTTTTGTTCTAGTGCAATTTAATTTTTGCTTTTATGAAGTAGTTTGTAGTTCTAGATTTCTTGAGTTAGATTGTAATTTTTTTTGTTCATTGCTTAATTAGTTAGATTAAAGTAATCTAGACTTATGAATTTTTTTATTATTATTGTTTACTCGATTCACGTTTTCTTTAGGGTGTTAGTTTTACTAGTTAGTTTAATTGTCATAGTTGTTTTTCTTTTAGTAGTTTAGTTTATTTTACAATTTGTTACATAGTTAGTTAGTTAGTTTTGTTATTTTATCTTTTAGTGTAGTAGTTGTTTCAAGTAGTTAGTTTGTGCTTAGTAGTTAGATTCATGTTTTTATGATTTTTTTAAAACTAACTTTGAATTTTTGTTTAGTTTTTCGTTGTTTTGTTCTTTTTTAGCATTTGTGTTTTGCAGGAAAGTGTTCAGACGTGTGGTGAGCCCTCAAAAGTACCCTCGAAGAGCCTTTTGAAGTCCCTAAACGGTCTCCTCAAAAGGCCCTTCAAGCCCTTTCGAGTGCCCCTCAAGAGGAGGACCCTTCACAATAAGCGACTGAAGCAACAAGACTATCAAATAAAGGACTAGAAGCTCGAGCACTGAAGACTCTTTTCTTTTCTTTGTAGATTAGGATTTATTTTATTTTATATATTTAATTCATTGGATTTGTAATAAAACCATTTTTTTTGTAAGCCCTCCGCAGAGGGCCATACTGTTAGTTTAGTTATTTAATTAATTCATTTTGTTTTGGCAATAAAGAGTAGATTATTTTTCTGTGTAATACAAAGTACTTTCTCCCATTCCCTGAGATCGACCCAGACTCCACCACTCGTGTGAGCCAGTTTTTATTATTTGGTGTTTGGCTTTCACATTGTTTTTATTAAAAATATTGTTTTAAAAATCTATTTCAAAAAAAACTTACACCAATTTGCAATATAAGAATATCTTTTTTCAGTAGAAGGGGGCGTCTTTTCCCTTGGATTTCACGCCACCCTCCTCGCCCTCTTCCTCCTCCTTTTCGCTCCCAACCGGTTCTCCCTGTTACTCTTCCTTTTTCTTCCCCATTCTCTTCTTGCTTCTAATTCATTATGGCATCAATTCTTCTTGTCACCATCGTCGAAGGCACGTAAAACTTGGAGAAAAGATAACTTCTTTCTTTCAACCCCTCCATCGAAAGTGGATCGTGAGGTTTGCTTCTTCTCCTCCATCACTTTATTAGTTTTTTTTCGTATTTAGATTAGATTCACTTTGATTTGTTTCGTTGCATGCATATAAATTTTTTTTATCGCATACCTCGTATTTGATTCTTTGCATAGTGCATAGCATCTAGAATAAGTTGATTTTCGTTCTATCATCTGCATATTAGATTAGATATTCATTTCATCTTTCATTGTTGGTAGTTTCTAATTTCTTTTATTTGTATTAAGTTCGGTCAATTATTATCGTTAGAATAAAAGTTGTTTTAGTGCTTTTAATCGGTTACACGTGGATTATAGCATTATGTTTAGTCCATGAAAATAGGAAGTTAACTATTCACATTAGGCCATTGCACATCATTGTCTAGATCAGTTGATCTAATTGTGCGATCAGATCTAACAGGATTTAAGAGTTGTCTTTATGAGAAGTTGATCGGCCAAGGAAAAATCGATACGGCCGAACTGATTGGAACTTGCACCACAGACCTGATCAGTTGGCTGAATCAATCTCCCCAGACTTAAGGAAACCATAGTCTGCGTGAATCCAAGCTCTACAGACCCACGTTACACGCAACCGATGCACACAGTTTGAGAGTCTTTCAAAACTGAGTGTCTGAATAACTCAGATTGCTATTTTCTTTTACATACAACATGCAATAAACTTCTGATTTCATGTGTTTTGTATTTAGCATAGTGGTTGTCATAGTTCAAAGTTGATTTGGTTCATAATTAATTTGTTTTAATGCAACTCGTGTTTTGCATAGTCATTAGTTTTTTTCATCAATTATTTTTTTAGTATATTTTAGTCCAGTAATATGAATAGTGCTTTAGTTTATCTTCCTTGGGTTACAATTAGTTTAGCATATTCTAAGTTGTACTTTCTTTTATTTGATAGTTAATCATTTAGATTCATTTAGCATTAGGCTAATCGGCTTTGCTAGAAGCATGCATTTTTAGTTAATCAATTAAATTAGATTCATTTACTTTATAGTTTTAATTGGTAGTTTTTAAGTTCACGTTTTTCTTGAATCAAAATTAGTTAGTTTGTTGTAGTTTATTTCAAGATTAGGTAGTTAGTTTTATATTTGTTTAAAGTTATTTAGTTTGTTATTTAGTTAGTTATTTGTTATATGTTAGTTATTTGTTACAAGTTTGTTATAGTTGTTAGATTAGTTTTGTTAGAGTCTTGTTTTAGTGATTTTTCATTAAACTAACCTTAGATTTTAGCATAGTTTTCTTAGTTTTTGTTTTTGTTTTGTCATTTTATTTTGTAGGGAAGCGGTTGTGCATATGATAGGCCCTCAAAAGTGCCCCTGAAGAGCTCTCTCAGGCTGCCAAAAGGTCTCCTAAAAAGGCCCTTTGAGCCCCTCAAAATAAAATACTAGTAACTTTTATAAGCCTGCTGGTCAAAAGGGAAGCAGTGAAGATCAAAGGGACTAGAGCTCAAGCAACTGATAGGTTTGTTTATTTCATTAATTTAAGTTTGTAATAAGGCCATTTTTTTTTTGAGCCCTATGCAAGAGGGTAACTCATTGTAATAGTTAGTTACTTTTATTTATTTATTTTTGAGGTAATAAAACTTGCAATTTGTGTGGAATACAAAGTTTATTCTCTCGGTCACTGAGTTTAATTCGGATCTCACCTTAGTGTGAGCCATTTTTTTTATTTGGTGTGTGGCTTTCACAAAATATTTTTATCAAAAATATCTTTTTAAAATATCATTTCATAAAACATACACCAATTTTTTGGCACCATTGCCTAAGAACGGCGATAGAAAAAATGAATATTCACTTTATTTCCTCTCATGTGTTCTCATTTTATTTGGGACTGCTAGTTTCATTTCTGTTATTTATTTAGCATTGCTAGTTTATTTCTATGCACATTAATTAGGATTGCTAGTTTATTTTTGTAATTAGGATTTATAGAACCACGTTGCTTGTGAGCCCTAGAGACCAATTTACTTTTCCTACATGGCCCACCTAGTAGGTTACCCTCTTAGTAGGTGACTGTGCACGATTGGTACCATGCACATAATTTGCTTTTTGCAAAATATCTGTTTGGGTGCAAGTGTATGTTGCGTGTTTACTGTTTTCTTCTTTATTTATTTCTTTTATTTTGCCTGCTTCATGGTTTGTGTGGTTAATCACGTGCGCATGCTAGGTTTAGGTAGAAAACCCTTCTTTAGGATGGTTGCTATACCGGTCTACCCTCAGGTGTATGCAAGGGCGACACTCGCTTGACCTTGAGCTTGCTGAGCTAGTAGAGGACCCTGAGTCTATCATTAGAAGAGCCCGTCGATCCGACCCCATGGTAGAGGATCAACAGTTCTATGGGAGTATTTCATTCCCACTGAATACACTCCCACCTCCTGTATCGCTAGACCCGTTGTAGGAGTAAACCAGTTCGAGATCAAGGCCAATATTATCTAGACGTTACCATCCTTTTACGGCCTTAGTAACGAGGATCTCTATCGTCATCTTGATGAGTTCTTCGAGATCTGGTCTACAGTGAAGATCAACAATTTCGAAGATGACGCATTGAGGTTGCCTGTTCTCCCTCAAGGATAAAACCAAGCACTGGCTGAAGGCTTTAGACACAGTTCAAATTACTACTTGAAAATGAATGCAGAGAGAGTTTCTCAAGAAATAGTTCTCAATTGGTAAGATGAACCAATTTTGAAAAGCCATCACCAGTTTTTCTCAGATTGAGGAAGAATAATTTTATGAGACGTGGGAGATGATGAAAGATCTTCGAAAGTGTCCTAACCACCAGGTGCCCCATTGGCAACTGGTGCAGTACTTTTACGCTTGGCTGACCGAGAAAAATCGTCAGATGGTTGATGCAGCTTATGAAGGCACTTTTATGTTAAAGAGTGAGGACGAAGCATGGGTTCTGTTTGAAACTCTTAAAGAGAATTCAATGCACCACGCTTCGGCCTCACATTCTAAGAGGGTTGCACATGCTCATGATGGAACAAAGAAGACTGGGATTTTTAAGATAGGGACATACCTTGAGTTGCAAAACATGGTTGACCTACTGACCCAGAAATTGGATCAGTTGTTGTTGAATCCCTCACCAGCTATGCAGGTGTGTGCATTGTGTGCTAGCCTAGCACACCATATTTTTTATTGCCCTGCGGTGCCACAGTACCCTGAGTTTGTCCAAGAGCAAGCTCAGACAACATAAGGTTTCGCTAAACCTATGATCAATCCTTATTCCAACACCAATAACATAGGTTTACGAAACCATCTCAATTTTTTGTAGAGGAATCCACAACAACAACTCTCCATCCCTCCCAAGAACCAACCCAGGCAAGGCGGTTATGCGGCTAGTTTTCAGAGATCTAGCTACCCTTTAGCCTAGCACTCTTTTTGTCAGCCTTCATCCCAGGAGCCTGCTTCTAGCCAGTCATTCAAGGACAAGATGTTGCGCAGGCTTCCTTGAATATTAAGGCAAACTTGAGATCCCATACTCAATCTATTGCCAAATTAGATACGTAGATGTGACAACTCACCAAGGCGCTAAGCAGGCAAAGCAAGGAGACATTGCCTAGTCAGTCAGTGGTTAACCCTAGGGGTAAGGAGCCAATGCATGACCTGCATATGATAGATTCCCATCAAGAGCAGACTCAAGTGGTTATAACCCTTAGGAGTGGGAAGTAATATAGAGAGAGGGAGGTTGTAGAAGAAAGTGAGAGATCTAGTGTTGTGCAACCGGTCCCTACTGAGACACCCCAGAGAAGCGGGAGGGCTCCCCCATCAGAACCTTCTAGATCTTATATACCCAAAGTCTTCTTTCCTGAGGCATTAGAGAAGTCAAAGTCATTCAGCAAGAGATGAAGATGTAGAAGATGCTTGAGATTTTCAAGCACGTTCAGATAAACATCTCCCTGCTTGACGCCATCCAACAAGTCACTGCATATGCAAAGTTTCAGAAGAAGCTTTGTATATAGAAGAGGAAGTTGCGATCCAATATGCTGAAGAAGATATATCTTACTAAGCAGGTGAGTGCAGTGCTACAACACCAAACTCCACTCAAACTCAAGGACCCAGGAGCTCCTATTATCTCTTGCATCAAAGGTGACATTACTGTCGAGCGTGCTTTGCTCGACCTCAGGGCAAGTGTGAACATCTTGCCAGGTTTCTTTTATGACACATTTGGGTTACAGGAGATGAAGCCGACACCGATGACCCTGCAGCTGGTAGATTGATCCATCAAGATTCCGCAAGGGATTCTTGATGATGTTTTGGTCAAGGTGGAGGATTTCTACTTCCCTGTTGACTTCATTATCTTGGATATGGAGGGAGTGGATGATGTGAGGCAGATGCCCATTATTCTAAGTTGACCCTTACTGGCTACTGCTAATGCGTGCATCAATTGCCGTATGTAAACACCTCAAATTTTCCAGGTCTATTTTGGACAATCCCTTTTCATGGATGCCGACCTTGTAGTACAGTGCAAGAGTCTAACCCCTAGGTCCATCCCAGTTTAGGTATCATTTTGCCTCTTTTGTCAATAAAATTACTATTTTACCCCTAAGTAACCCTAGACCCCTGCCAATTAGACCCAATCAAGCTCATTTTAAGTTCAAAATAGTTAGAATGTTTGTCATTTCTAGCTCCCTTGAGCCCACGATGAGTAAATCCGATTCATTTCTAATCATTTCAACTGAAATTAGTTCATTTCTAAAGAAATAAGCTCATATGTAGCTTGAATTCCAGTCAATTATTCCTAATTTAGTCAATTCCAATCAATCCTGTTTCTTTGTGTCTAACTTGAGCTCACCAAGAGTTCAAGTCGCCCAGTTTCAGTTCAAATTCGTTTCCCACATTGTTGGAGTTCACTTTAGTCTATTTTAGCCCATTTCAGCTAAAATTGAGCTACCCCTAGATAGAATTTAGCTTGCATGAGCTCTAGATTTAGTTCACCTCAGTATAACTAACCTTCATTCCAGCTCAAACCCAGTGCATTTTCGTAATTCACTTCATTCTAGTGTGCATTTCTCACCATTTCACTGAGAATGATGTCATTTCTCAATCATCCAGTCTAGGAGTTTAGTTGAGTCAGTGTCATTTTAGTTTATCTGAGTTTAGAAACCCTAGAATATCGTTCAATCCAGTTTAAACCAATTCAAACCTCACTGCCCAAGTGTCACTCTTTGCCATGTAGAGGCAAAATCATTTCTCGATCATTTTCATGCAGCATATCAATTTTCCAAGCTGGTACAATTGTCAATCTGGACTCGGATCAATCCATTAATTTGATATTTTATCTATATTTGAGATCCAATTCATATTTCAATTCAGACATTGGATCTAATATCGGATCTGATATCCAATTTCTATTCCAAACCTGGATCTTTTATCCAATTCATTCCACTACTTATATCCAGAATCCAATTTGCTTTCTGAACCTGGATTATCTCATCAGATATCCAGGATCCAACCCTTTGTCATTTCAGATCCGCTTCCTTATCCAAGATCCATTTCCATTTCATTTTTGATCTGGGGTCCACTTTTTGAGTCTGACTCTAATCCAGAAGTCATTTCACCTATCTTATCAAGATTCAAAATTCATTTTCCAATTCTATCCAAAATCTTTCATTATTTTCATGGTTCAAGATCTAGATCCATTTGTCATTTTAAAGCTTCGGATCCAGATCCAGATTCAAACCTTTTTCTGATTTCAAATCTGGGATTCAAAAATCGATTTTTACATCTTCTATCCAAACCTAGTGCTTTACATTTGATATTTTGAAAAGCTTTTTCAAAAACATTATTTTTTAATGTGTCAGATCAGGATCCATACTAGATTTCAATCTGGACTTTTATCAAGATCGATAAGAAGATCCAATTCATCTAAGATGTGACCCACATAGGTTGCAACGCCCCAAAATTCCCGACTTTGAAAATCCTTAAAAATCCTTTGGATTTAGGGTAAACTTTTTTTTTTTAAACATTGCGCAAATGCGGAAGTACCAAAAAGGGGAAAACAAGTGGAAAACTCTGGGCGGGTCACAGGGGTGAAACAACAACATTTGAAACAACTTTTATTATTATCATTTTACAAATAGTACAAATCATTCCCTTTTACAAAATCTCTGCCAAGATCCTTGATGTTTTAGAAGAGTGGGTTCAGGACCTCTGCCGCACATCAAACTCTATCGCACGCCTAGAAGCAACACCTGTATCCCCATAAAACGGGGTCAGTACTCTTTCGTGCTGGTGAGACAAACCAATCACAATATACCATTATGTGGAAAATGAGGCAGAGCTTATCATTTCTCATACATTCAATCATTCACAACAATTGAACAGGTACAACATAAGCAATTGTAAAGAGAGTGACAAAACTACGCATGAGTTAATGCAATTAGCCAAAGCATGAGAAAATAACCACGACATCCATTCCATAATTCATAGCATTCATAGCATAATATGCATCAAGGAACATAATCCACCAATATATCAACATAGAGAGATGTGTAATGCAGAACAGATAAGTTACCGTGAATTGTGCGTAGATGCAAGTGGACATATATGTGCATCGTGCCGTAAGTACAAAAACTAGCAATGTGACGATATAAATCATTGATCATTACGATGAGACAGTTAGAAACATATATCCACGGTAAGGCAACTCTAGAAACAAATCACGAGACATGCAAAAGCATGCAAACCTTGTATCTCTAAGATAAGCGAGCTCATCTCGCGAGGTGGGGCCTTCACCCACACCAAAACTCGCCAAGGAGTTCCAATCTTACATAAGTCTCAAAAGACTATAATTTTCATACGTGTGCCTCAAGCTCCCTTCGTACTTAGAGAAATAAATTTAATTGCCCTAGTGATTCATACATCCAAATATCACGAATATGAGCATGTGATTACATTCATTTGTGCAATAGCTTTCGTGCTAAGGTGTGTGGCAGTGTATGCTCTTCCTCATAACGCTACATTGCGTAACACATAAAGATACGCTAAATAGATGATTTTGTGACGTGCCAAGGTGCCAAATACGTATGACAAGGGAAGTGCCATCATTGCATTATTTCGTTTGACATGCGCCATAGGTCTCTTAATTACACATAAACCTTATTTATAAAAAGGTATTTAACCCGGTAACATTTGCAAGCATTTTGCGTTCTATGCAGAGGCGGGCATACACATAGAAGTGCGAGTCCATACTACATCACATCGATGGTTTTATGCATTCATAGCCACATTTACATACGTTTGCTTTGGACATACGCGCACACTTTGTACATGTTGTGACGTGTCAAAATACAGAGTTATCGGGTTAATTGGAATCTGCGTCATGAGCATACCTTCACCCCCATAGGCTGCAGCCCGGAGGCTTGCCAACACAGCTGATAACACTGCTAAAACTATGGCTAAAGTACCCAATGGGCTGGACACGGGTCGGTCAGCTCACTAGTCATCCAACGCCATGGGGAGCCATAACCAACACACACAGCAGGCCCCGCTTGAGCAGCACTGCTGGACCGAGATGCGGCAGCCACCTCGACTGCAAGGTGACAACAACCTGCTGCAGGGACCGAACCCAAAGAGGAAGACAACAAGCTATGCTGTCACGCAAATTGCAAGAACCGAACACCTTGGACCGAGTGGGTCCGGTCTAGGGAAAATCTCGTGCATAGGTCTTCAGCAAGCGAAAGACAGCCCAGGTCTGGACTGTTTAGTCCAGACCCACGCCGAGATGACTTAAACAATAACGAGGTCTGGACCAGGCGTCCAGACCGACCGTGGCTCAACCACCAAAACCAGTCCAGGTCTGGACCGACTGGTCCAGACCATGGAGGGCGTGCTCAAACTTGAGCACGGTCTGAACAGAGTGTCCAAACCCCAAACTGGGTTCAGCCAGCACCGAAGGCAGGGGCGCAGGCCTACTGTCTGCACCCAGCTGCAACCCACCTACTGCAACGTGGTTGCAGCAGGCCCAAAGAGCTCCAGCCCAACCGCTGCATAGTTACCGCAAGCTCAAAAACCCAAAAGAGGGTGTGAATGGCTAGACGCCCATCCGAACAAGCTCGGTACATGCCCTTGACAGGTCTAGACCATATTCGGTCCAGACCATGTCAGGCCAAAGGAGAGCCCGACCCACACCAACCCAAGTTGGTGGGCTCGGCTAAGGGTCACGCCGACCCAACAGGGGAAAAGAAGGGCACCCAGGCTGACCCGTTTGTGGTTGGCCTAGGGGTCACCCATATACAAGATGCGTCCAAAAATTTTGGACGCCTAACAGAAAAATAAAGAGGGGCAAAAGGAGGATGGGGCTCAGCCCGACCAACCCAGGCCAGCATCGCCCGAACCCAAGAGGGTCGACCCAGCTGGGGTATGGCTGTTGAGCATGGGGTTGGTCTAGGGCCTCCTTGCCAAATGAGCATAACCTTGGCAGCACGGGTTCACTGCCATAACAGGGCAGAACCGTGGCTGCCATGAATCAAGCCCACAAATAGTGGATGGTGCATGAACATGCAATGGAAAACAAAAGCAAATGGAATCTAGAATGATTTCATGGCGCCTACTAAAACATTGCACAATGGAAATGCATGCAACATGCTAAAAAAAAATCCACAAACACAATGCATGCAAGCATACTCGTTTAAATCCACAAATCTGAAATAAAACATGTAGTGGTAGCTCACGAAGATGCATGAACACCGATACACTTGCTCAATCGAACCCACAATAAGGTATGTGAAAGGGAAGCTCATCTTCGAGGCTTTCAAACGGTGGAGAGTGTGCTACGGTTAGAGGAACTTCAACTAGGCACCCAAGTCACTCACTCTCACGGTTTGGAGAAGAAGGGAATGAAAGGGAGAGAAGAGCAAGAGAGGAGAAATCACCCACTCTTTTCTCTCTCTTTCCTTCCCAAAGCCTTAAATACTTAGGGTTTAGAAATGGACGACTGGGATTTATTTAAAGAGGATAGAGGGCTGGGGTGAAACACGCTCCTCCATGGCCAATAGAATTCTATTATTTGAAATGATTAAAGCTCTTTTTCAAAAATGCCATTAAAAAGATTTTGAAAGGGCCTTTAAAACTTGAGATATTTACAAGGGATGTCCAAGGGCTGCCGCCCTAACCAGCCTATCGAATTTCACTATTTGAAATGTTTCAAAACATTTACAAAAAGGCCATGGGGCGTCAGCCCCATGCCTCCCTCCTTGGAAAGTCGCCCCTCATGATGAGCTCTAAGCCTCATCATAAGGTCTTGAAATGAGGGTTAGGCCAATAGAGGCCCTCCCTTTTCAAGACATGCACTCTTTTGCAAGAATGCCACCCAGATGGTCCACCCTTGACCAGATGGTCCACCAAGGCTCAAAATCATCCACTAGAGAGGCACCACATGGGTTTGGGCCACCTCTAGTCGATCCGGATTCAAACCAATAATGCACTATTTAAAACAATGCTCAATTAATGCTTTTAAATATAAAATTGACTTCAATAAATCATTTATATATTTTTAAAACCTTAATTGACATGGAATGTTCAATGCTTCTTTGAGAAATTCTCCTTCGTTTGCAAGAAATATGCTCATTACGACTCGCGTACTATCGCTAAGCAAATCTCGTAATTCACATGCACTGATGGTGTTTTTTCGTTGTATAAGTCCCAAATTCGAGGACAAACTATACAAACATAAAATAAACTTACCCTTAAATTTTCAAAAGTCAATTCATCCAGAATTAGGCTCTTCTTACTTACACAGTGTACTTACGCGATTTCGGGTCGCGCGCGTAAAGCTGAAACACACAACATAATCAAATTATACTTAATTATGTGCTACAATCATAAACACATGAAAGTACATATATATCAACTCAATGCAAACAGTGAATTCCTCAGAAAATTTTTTGGGTCTTACATAGGTGGCGTCAGTTCATGATTATTTTCTAACATTTTGGTTATTTTAGAACTCTAGTTGATTTAGGGCTCTTCTTTATCTTTTTACTTTTAATTTTATCCCTTTATTTTAACATTTATTTTTAACCATTTTTAATATTTTATTGGTTTCAAAAATAGACGGGGCCCACTTAGATGGCGTCACATCTTGATCATTTCCTTTATTTGACCTTCATATTTTAGTTATCTCAAAATTTTAGTTGATTTAGGATTGCATTATCGTTTTTATCCTTTTTTATTTTATCTTTGTTTTTAACTTTAACCTTTTTAAAACCTTTATTTTAAAACTTGTTTTTAAAACCAAATGTGGGGCCCACATAGGTGGAACCACATTTGAGAGTATTTAAGTTAGTTTAGGTTTTCATTAGGGTTCTAATTAGAAAAGTCAAGGTCAAATCAATTAAGAAAAATGCCCCTCCTTTCTTGTTTACCCCTTTTAATTAAGAGAGTTCCAACTAGATCAAAACTCTCTAAACCAAAGCCTAAAAAACATATAAATAGAGCCCCATAAGGGGGTCAACCCATGCTTTTCCTCTCCTCTCTTCCTCTCCTCCAAGCTCTAGCAGCTCCTTCCTCCATTAAAGATTCAAGGTGAGCTTTTCTTTTTCCCTTTTTATTATTTTAATTATTTTAGTTAATTTTTTATTAAATCCTCCATTGTCGTCCCCTCTTAGCCGGTTCCTTCCTTCTTTTACATTCAAGAATTCATATATGTGCTTCAAAAAGATGATCAAATGAGCATAGATTGATCTTTTTGTGTTTTTAATCCATGAATAATGCTTAGATTAGATTTATTTTATTAATGCCTAAAAAAAAGATTGAGATTTGACCCCTCTATGGATCGAATCTCTCTTTTAATGAGCAAATCAAGTTCTTGATCATGCTTTCCTGTATTTTAACTTTTATTTCATCATGCTCATGCATATTTTCATTATTTTATACATTTAATCATGAATCATAGCCTTAGTTACACGTTTTATTAGTTTTATCATGCTTAATTAGATTTCTATTTTTTCTAGGGTTTTAGATTTTACAGTCTTGATTTCTATCCATATGTTTATGCTATTATTTTGCTTATTTATATTCATTGTTTAAATCTAAATTTTTTATGGTATAATCATGTATCTGTCTACGGTTTTGCAATAAAAAAATCAAAGTTTTTTGAGTTCTACAACCCCACTTTCAAAAATCAAAGTTGGAACCTATTTTCTGCACAGTCAAAATGCTGTGTAGTATAAGAAGCTACTTGTCGGGGTCATATCTCCCTCACCAAAGATCGTATTGTAGATCCATAAAAAATGAAATCCTCGTCTGTGTGTCTAGTTTATTTTGTGAAATTCTTAGATTTTTTATGGTAGTTTACTATTTTATTTTCATCCAACAACAGAATCTATCCTTCTTAAACCGACATACACGGTTCAGAGCCAGGTTCATCTTGCTGAAATGATTTCTCCCTAACCAAAGATTGTATTGATGATCCGTAAAAAGTGAGTGATTCATCTGTATGTCTACTTTTTGTGGTATGATTTTTGTGATTTTTTACCATCATTTTCTATTTTCTTGAAACCCCAAATCAGAATCTATGTTTCTTGAATCATCAGGCATGATTAAAACTCTAAGTCATCTTACCAGAATGATTTCTCCCTAACCGAAGATCGTATTCCTGATCTGTAAAAAGTGTTATCTTCATTGATTTGTCTAGTTTTTTCTTGTTAAATTTTATAAATTTTTATTTCTGTTTGAGGTCATGTTCTGATCTGATACCTTGATAGGTACAAGAAAGTATGTCATTTAGCCTTTTTATCTTTTATTTAATATTGATTTCTTACATAATCATAAAAAAATGTTTTTTGATTGCATGTTATTTTTAGGGTTATTAACAGTGTCCATGTCAATTTTTATAAATTTTGAAAGTCATTTGATATGTTATTTAATTATTTCATAAAAACAGGATGCCCGCAGAGTCCTGATTCAACTGAAATACTGGCAAAAATTAATCTATTTTTATTATTTCATCTTTTTCATGAAAAGTTTTATATTTTTAGGGTTTGATCATCTTTATAATAATATCAAGGTGCTTTCCATCCGATTCAGCATCATTTTGAGTTCGCTTGGTCTTCAGATTAATCATATTACAAAGATCTTTTATGAAAAACCCTATTTTTAACTGTGTTTTGCAAATAATATCAATTTTCAAGGATATTTTAGTCATTTTTCCTCAATTTCAAAATTTTAATTTGTTTATTTTTATTATTTATTTAGTCATACATCATCTCTTATTTTATTTATTTTACAAAAGCATGGGAAAAGGGCTTCTTTCAGGAAAATATCCCTCAATTTCCATATATTGTTGGATAAATCTAGAAAAGCCTACATTTGTCTACTAACTTGTTTTTTAATTTTGCAGGAAAGATCAAGATTCAATTTTATTTTATTTCTCTATTTTTTTCTTTATTTTATTTGAATTATTGATGTAAATTGTAATTATAATATTGGAATAAGAACATTTTCCTTCCCGTTTAGCTTAGGATACATTTGCATATATTTTGATTTTGATATGTAACTGCTATTGCCTGTCATTCACGCATATTTTAAATTCACAATGGTCAACACGAATGACATGTGCATCAGCTTCTAAGGAGTTGATAAACTCAGTGGAGTTCATATTTGTAGCCAGAGTCAGAATACGAGTGAAACTCAGATTTATCTTCTTTTAAGTTACAAACGGCCTACACTCTTAGGCTATCTTCAGAAATCATTGCATATTTTAAGAAGTTTTTCTAAGTATTTTCTATTTTAAAATCAAATGAGATATATTCAATACATATTTGTGGCCATAGTCAGGGATATGTGGCGAATCTATCTTATTTAAATTCTATAAGACACAGAAATACTTTTACAAATGATTTTATCAAATTCTTCAGAAAATATTTTCACAAATTGCATCCATGCATCATCTAGGTTTACATTACATCATGAATGAGTTCATAATGCCACACACCCACCCCTTTTGATCCACTTCAGAGTTTAATTTCAAAAAAATCATTTTTTTCAAAGTTACCCGGGTTTTCTTCAAAAATTGATTTTCTAAAAAATACCAAGATTTCTCTTCTTTAAAAATCAATTTTCTCAGAATAAAATATTCCAAGTCTGAATCATGATTTTCAAAGCATCTCCTTTTCCAAGTATTTTTCAAATTCTAAGCATACATCATATTTTTAATCTGCATTTTTTTTAAGTCATAACACATGCTTGCTTCTTTGTGCATTTAGGAATAGAATAATGATTTAGACAATTGAGAAAAGCAAAGCACATGATAGATTTTTGGTTTGATTACCCCTGATTATGGCGCCAGGAATGGTTGAACCTTGTACCGACAGGCGAGTCCCATTCTACAAATTTTTCTCGTATTTTAAATTGAAGGTGAGTTATTTTCATTTTTTTTTAAAAAGGTCAGTTTGACTTGCAAAAGTAAAATTTTGCATGATAACAGGTTTGACGACTGTAATGGGACCTGTCTTCGCTTGATCAATCTAGTGCTTTTCTCTATTCAACTTATTAAATTCCTGTTCTACAATGTCAGCTCTATTTCATGTGAACCTAGGTTCCTAGAATCAAACTCAGCTTACATGGATTGCATGTAGACTTAGGCATGGTTTGGTAGGACCGATTAAGGAGGCATTATTCATGTTCACTTAGACTTAGGTCACATACAATCCTCCTCAATCCAGGATTTGATTGAAAACATTGTTTGCTTCTTAAAAAATTTCAAAATTCTAGTTCTTTAGGTCATTAGAGCCTTATGTTTTCTTGCATGCTGATCATTTTTCAAAAACAACCCCACCTATTTTTTACCTAGCCACCACATTTCTGGGCTTTCTTTCAGAACCATAGTTTGGGACACAACCTCACAACTGGGCCACCTATTTGGGTCGACCCCCCTACCACATATCGAGGGCCATAGTCCAAAGTATATCGACAGGCGCTCAAGGATGTTGGAAAACATGAGCTTAGAACCGGAGAAACTCTTTTTATGCCACGTACATCAGGTTTCGGGTCGAGTATATCAGTATAGCATGATTGAACACAGATGATCTGAGCCTTAGAGTTAGGATTAGGATCCTACAACTATTTCAAAACTTGTGCATGTAGAGTCAGCCTTTTAGGGAGTGCTGTATGCACATATTTGTATTGTGCAAGATGTGATGTGAATGTATCTTAGTCATTTTTTATTATTTTTTCTTTATTTTCTTATATTTTTAATAATTTTATAAAACTCTAGATAATTTTTTCAAATCCTCTATTCCTCAAAACTCCAGGCGATTTTCCTTTTCTTTCTTTCTTCTGGATCTTGAATTTTCAGCCTTGTTTTGATCCTGCTTGCTATCTTCCTTCAAAAATCGTGTGTCTTCCCCAAATTCTGTCAAAATTTTAATCCTCTCTATTTTCTAGTTATCCCGATGGCATCCAATCAAATCGATACTGTCTTTCCTGAGGGTCATATCTCATACGAGATGAGGCAAGGTCTTCCTAAACATCGGATCTTGAACACCAGTCCTTTTCTTCCCCGGTAGTACTATTCCTGGCTCACCAACTTCTCATGTATGTTTCCAGACCATCTGAATGACTACGGATTAAAACTGACATCAATAGTGGGCAAACAGATCATTAACGCCAATCTTATTCAAGCCCTGGCAGAACGATGAAATCCTCATACTTGCACCTTTTGGTTTCCATGGGGAGAGATGACACTACTCCTGGATGAATTTTCGGATATCATGGATTTACCTGAGCCAGCTGGTCAGCTAGACGATCCTCTAGAGCAATATTTTTTTATCAATGTTAAAGGACTAGATCCCCGAGATGCCCTGACTCGGATGGCAGCATGCAGATCTTGGCTACTAATCGAAGCATATGGAAACCAATATGTTGATTTATTTGAGCTTTACTGCCAGTATAGAATATATGAAGAAATCGATACTTTGTCTAGAGCAGCCCGAGAGAGAATACAACATGCTATGATCTTGTGCACCATGGGATTGGCCTTCTTTCAAGATGGACAAAACTACGTGAATATAAGAATAGTTCAACTCTTACAAAGGTGGGGAATTCAACAAACCAACCGCCTATCTATTGCCATGGCCGCCCTAGCGTTCTTGTATCGTGGTTTACCCACTTTACACACAAAGATGCAATCTTAGTAGAAGGGTGCATGTACGCCTTACAACCATGGTTTCTCCGGCATGTGCCAACAAGAGCTAGTGCCTTCAGATATAATGGTAAAGAACTAGAGCCTACTCTTCAGTATCGAGCCTTGATTGAGAGTCTTCATGAAGAGGAAATTGTTTGAGACTGTTTCAACCATCGAGACTCGCTACCTCGCTACACTTACGTGCATGGCAAGCGCTACAGACTACTTGGATCATTCTTTTGTATCTACTACCAGCCAGAGAGGCATGTCAGATAGTTCTCGCAGAGGCAGAAGCGTGTTGATACTCGAATGTTATCAGGCATTATGACAGAATTTGATCTAAAGTCTGCTCAATGGTCTAGAGCATACCATTCTACCAAATATAGTTGGCGCTCCATCGTCATTCTTTCATTTTTTTTGGGTCCTAAAGTATCCTCCAACTATCTTGAGTAGTGGAAAATCGTCTGTCTGCCCACTTTTTGTCTATAATTTTTACATCAGTCTTTTAATAAAAATTACCTTCTCATGTGGATCTTTATAGCAATCTTTTGATATCTTCATCATGGTTGACAACCCCGCCTGGGTAACAAGGCCCATTTTAGTTATTTACTTCCTTTATGTGAGTAATAATGCAATTGTCACAATTCTTATGACAACCCAATCCCTGGTAAAGGGATATTCCTTTCCAAATTGTCAACCTAATTCTCACCTCTGTACTTCCTATCAAAAATTTCTTTTAAAAAAGACCACCCCCTTTGTTCTACAGAGAGCTTTGGCATTGCCATATGGTTCAGACAAGGTCAGGAAAGAAGACCGCACCCCCTCAGTACTTCGATTACAACACTGAAGAAAAGATAAGTTCTTCGAGATCTGCAAGAGGACAAGGTCAGCAAGGTGGCGATGACATTGATCCTGCCATGTATACCTTATTTCAGAAGATGATGACCAAGATGCTATCAGAGCAAGCTAAAGCTAGCTTAGAGAAGGTGCCCGCCAAGAAGAAATGCAAAGACAGATCAGTGAAGAAGCATGTCAAGATAGCCAAGAAGAAAATTCAGCACGACAACACTTCAAAAGGGACAGATTCAGTAGAAGAAGTCTCTGAAGAAGAGCAGAAGGTGTTTAAAAAGTTTATTCAAGAGCCTGAATCTGTCAACTAGTTGAATATTCAGACCTCGGCAGCTAAAAACCCGATTCAGTTGCAACTCAAAGAGATGACCATGATGGTCAAGGATCTACAGGCCTGTGACAAGGGCAAGAAAAACTACACATGTGAAGACTTCTACGACGGGCTATAAAGGGATGACAGTCTAGAAGACCTCCCTCAAAAGTTTATCAAGTTTGATGGGACTGGCGATCCCAAGGCACACCTTGCAATGTTCTTTGTCGAATGCACCAAGTCTAGGAAAGACAACCATGCTCTCTTTTGATGCTTTCCACACAGCCTAGAAGGCACAACCACCAAATGGTACTCAAAACATATTAATCCAATTGAGCTTCGAGAATTTGACAAAGTGGTTAATTTATTTATCAAGCAGTTCTTGTTCAACACGGAAGCTCTACCCACGTTGATCCATCTCTGCAATTTAAAGCAGAAGGATAACGAGAAAGCTAGAGATTTTAACTGCCAATGGACAGCACCTGCAACAAGATGAGAAACCCCATCTCAAAGGAGCACACGCTCCAGACTATCTTAAACAACTTCTCTCAGCCTTTGAGAAGCCTCATTTTCACCATTCCTTCCAGATCTTTTATTGAATTGACAAAGCGAGCCAAATGGCTGGAAATGGGAATGAAGTAATGAAGGCATCACCCTCGTCAAGAATAACCACAACCAAGACTCGAAGAAAAAGGCATATTTCACCTTCTCTACCAATACCACTGGTAACAATAAGGGCAACAACAATAAAGGTGGCAAGAATAATCCTAACAACGACTCGAGAGACTCGAATCCCGACAGACGTGACCGTGCAGGTCAGAAGGGCATATCTTTCAAGCAGAATGATAAGTCCTCCCCATCAAATGTCCAGCAAGAATCAAGACTACAAGAAAAACCAAAGCGTGAAGGCTGGAATTACGAGTGAAAATTCACCCTGTTAGATCAGACACTCGAAGAAGTTCTGAAATACATGCTGACACAAGATATGATTTGGCTTTCGAAGGTTGCTGATCCTTCTGTAGTAATGAGGAAATTGAAAGATCGATTCTGCAAATTTCATCGAACAATGGGACATGATACAAAAACTTGCTTTGTCCTCAAGAAAATTATCCAAGACTATATTGATAAAAATCTCCTGGTAGAGGATGAATAAAAACAACCTCCCATCCTATCCCAGCCCTTCCCCCAGCATACAACAATAGTTATTTCAGATCAACCCTTCCCACCGCAGGATCATATTCAGTCGTGTTCCAGCGAGAACATTCACATCCAATATCAAGTCTTAGTTCTTTATCAAGCCCAGTCCACTATGAATAAAATGAACATTATTTCGGCATTGGTTAAGTTGAGCTTGTCAAACGAGCCAACCAAAGCATCCGTTGAAGTTGCCAAAAAGATTCCGGGATTCTCAAAGAAATTTATTGAAGGAGCTAAGAAGAAGAAGGCTGAAGCATGTCAAGGCTCAGAAGAGAATGTTGCTCTCATTCAAAAGTCGATCACGACCCTCTCCAACGTATCCATTCTTGAGTTGACTTAGGCCTCTCCAAAGCATCGAGAAATTCTGGATGAGCTGCTAAGAAAGATCAAAGTCAAGACATATACAACTCCTGCAGACATGACACAGATTGTAAATCAAGCCATGACTAACGCCCCCATTACCTTCTCAGGTGAGGATCTGCCAAAGCCTCATGCATTTCATAACAATGCCTTATATATTGTAGTGAGGACCAGGGGAATGACCATCCCCCATGTACTCATCGATGGAAGCAGTAGCCTCAACATTTATCCGAAAATGATTGCTAAGGCTCTGGGCCTGAAAGAAGAATACCTCTCAGATCCCATCACCATTTATGGGTTCGATAACCATGGACAAACCGCTAAAGGAAAATTTTTTCTAGAAATCTTTATCACCTATTTGGTGCATACTGTCCTTTTTTATGTCGTTAATGTGCCACCAACGTATAATCTCATGTTGGGGCAAACATGGATTCATAACGCCAATGCGGTACCATCTACGCTTCATCAGTGCATAAAGTGGTCAAAGGGAGGCATGATTACCACAGTCTTTGGAGAAGATCCTCAAGAAAGATTGTCGCAACCAATGATTCCCCACCCAACGTTTACAAAAGACATCCCTAGCATTAGGGAAAGCGATGAAATTAGCCTCAGCGATAGCCTAGAGACGCTGAAGATAGAAGAGGCATGGCCAACAGATAATATCACAACAATGATTTGATGGCAAGGACCACATTTCTTCAAGATTAGAGGGTGTCTCGACTACAACTCTTTCAAGGATCATCCCATGTTTTCTCAATTCTCTAGAGTCAAGAAAGGATTTGATCTCCTATTGAAGCATGGTTATCAGCCTTTCAGAGGCCTGGGAAAAAATAAAGATGGTCGGCTAGAACACGTCATTCCGATTCATCATCCAGTGAAAGCAGTATTGGGGTTTACAGGTAGAGAGCCGCACAAAGGAACTGCTTTCGTTAAAGGGGAAAAATGAGAGTTGCAATGCCACTGCTTCTCCCATTTTCTTTCTTGTCTTTGTCATTTTGTAGGGACAATGTCCCATTTCTTTTCCACAATTTGTCATCCTCTTATTAGTTCATCAATAAATCATCGATTTTTCTCCCTATCTAGGTGCCATCTCATTTGTTTCTATAATTTATTGCCTTTCTCATTTGCAATTTGATGTTATGATGGGCACTTTTTCTAAAATTCTATTCTTTTCCAAGATTTTCAAAATGTCTCCCAAATCGATAAGAAAGCTCACAGCTAATCCCAATTTTCCCTCAATTGCTCCAAGGCTGGCAATGATCCACCAGATAAAAGCAAGAACAGAGGACAACAAAGCAACAAAACAATCAGGAGAGTCTACAGAGTTTGACTCAGTAATTCAAGAGTTGCTAGAATTCACATCGATTCAGAAGCAAGACGAACCATTATCTCTAGTTCAAGATCCAACAGAAGATAAATATTGGTTCAGAGGACAGTCCGAAAATTCTCAAGATTGGCACTAGTCTGAACGCAAATGAGAAGGAGAGGCTCATCTTTTTCCTCAAGCAACATCAAGAAGCTTTTGCCTGGACTTATGAAGATATGTCAGGCTTGGATCCCAAATTAGTCGAGCATTGTCTTATTTTGAAGCCAAATGTCAAGCCGGTCAAGCAGAAATTAAGGAAGATAGATCCCCGATTTGAGTAGCAAGTTAAAGAAGGGCTTGAGGATTTGTTAAGGGCAGGATTTATTCAAACCATTGATTATCTTGACTGGCTAGCAAACATCATTGTAGTTCCCAAGAAGAATGACAAAGTTTGAATCTTCATCGATTTTAGAAATCTCAATAAGGCTACTCCAAAAGAAGATTATCCACTCCCCAATATTGATCTTTTGATCGATAGCATGACAGGTCATGCCATGTTTTCTTTTATGGATGGGTATTTTGGTTACAATCAGATCAAGTTGGCCGCTCGTGACCAGTCAAAGACTTCATTTACCATGTCTTAGGGAACCTTTTGCTACACAGTCATGCCATTTGGGCTTAAAAATGCTGGGGCAACATATCAAAGGGAAATGACAGTCATTTTTCATGACCAAATGCATAAAATTATGGATGCTTATGTTGATGACATCTTGGTTAAATCCAAAAGAGTGGAAGGCCATATCGATGCCCTTGGTCAAGTCTTCGAGAGATTAATCCTCTATAAGTTAAGGCTTAATCCTTAGAAATATATTTTCAAAGTAGAGTCGGGTAAACTACTTGGTTTCATGGTCAGTAAGAGGAAAATTGAGGTGAATCCTGCTAAAGCAAAAGCCATTAACGATATGTCACCTCCAACCAATTTTAAAGAATTACGTAGTCTTTAAGGTCATATTCAATCCATTCATCGGTTTATTTCTAACTTGACAATGAGGTGTGGACCTTTCAATCATTTATTGAGAAAAAAAAGTGAAATTCGAATGGGGACCAGAATGTCAGCAGTCATTCAAGCGCATCAAGCAATACCTTCTTAATGTGCTTGTTCTAAAGCCTTCAGAATTAGGAAAGCCACTCCTATTATATATCTCTGACAATCAAAATGCTTGTGGTGGATTTTTGATGCAATACAAGGAGGGCAGCCGAATAGAGCACACCATCTACTATGTGAGCAAAACTTTTGTCGACTGTGAAAAGAAATATTTTTAGATAAAGAAAACATGCCTAGCTCTGGTATGAATGTGCCAAAAATTGAGGCATTATTTATTGACATCCAAAGTCAAGATTTTATCCAAACTCAATCCTCTTAAATACATCCTTGAACAACCATTTCTCAACAGATAGATTTCCAAATGGCAAGTTCTTTTAATGCAATATGACTTGAAGTATGTTTCTCAGAAGTCAAACAAAGGCCAAGCAATTTCAAATCAACTGACAGATTTTCCCTTGGCAGAGGATGTGAAAGCAGAGGATGATTTCTTCGATGAGAGCATCCATCATGTCCAACAATCTCTAATTTGGAACTTGTTTTTCAATGGCTTCAAGAATATGACAAGCATAGGAATCAAAATACTATTGATCACACCTAAGAAAAAAATGATTCCTTATTCTCTCAAACTCGATTTTCAATGTACTCATAATATGGCTGAGTATGAAGGCCTAATACAAGGCCTGCGAGTTCTATAAAACTTCAATGTTAAAAGAGTACATGCCTTCAGTGATTTGTTTCTTGTCATCAACCAAGTCAAAGCCGAGTGGCAAGTGAAAGATCAAAAGCTAGTTCCCTACCAAAAGACTGTCTTAGCTCTTATCGATAGCTTTGAAGAATTTCAACTTTATCACATCAAGAGAGATTTTAACCAAGTAGCTGATGGCTTGGATAGCATGGGCTCCATTATGACTTTCAAAGACAGTGAATCCTGTCGTTCTTTTGAAGTCAACAGACTTGATAAACTTGCCTTCATTCCAGCCATCCAGATAAATCAGACAGAGCAAAAGAAGAAGCCTTGGTACCAAGACATTAAGAATTTTATTGAAATCAGTGAGTTCCCACCAGAATTGTCAAAGAGGAAGCAACGAGCGATCTAGCGCATGTCTGCTCAATATTTCATTTTTGCTAATGTCCTTTATCGCCATAGCTTCAATGCTGAATATGCTAGATGCTTAGATGAAGATGAAGCCGGGAAAGTCATTCAAGAAGCGCACGAAGATATTTATGGTGGCCACATTGGTTACCAAACCCTCGTCAAACAGATCATTCGAGTAGGGTATTATTGGAAAACCATGCAAAAAGACTACTGCCGTTTTGTGAAGAGCTGCATTAAATGCCAGATGCATGCACCTTCCATTCATGCACCAACCACTTATCTGCAATCTGTCGTATCTCCATGGCCATTCTCTATGTGGGCTTTCGATGTGGTGGGCCCAATTACCCCTTCTGCTTCCAATGGTCACAAATATTTTCTTGTTGCCACAAAATACTTCACAAAATGGGTTGAAGCTGTTACTTTGCATACAGTGGAAGGCAGACATGTGGTCTCTTTTATTCACAAGAACATTCTATGCCGTTTCGGTATACCACATGATATCATTTCTGACAACGACAATCATTTCAAGAATGAAAGGATGAAGATCTTTTGTTCGAAGTTCAGGATCCATCACCATTTTTCAGTTTCCTATTATCCTCAAGGAAATGGTCAGGCAGAGGCCACCAACAAAATCTCGATCCGCATCTTGGAAAGAACCGTTGAGACGGTCCGTGATTGGTATGAGAAAATCCATGATGCACTCTAGGCGTATCGAACCACCATTCAAACCCCAATCAATGATACTTCTTCAGAGCTTGTTTATGGGACCGAAGTGGTATTACCTCTTCATGTTCAAAAGCCTGCTCTTAAATTTGCGTCGCTTCTAGAGCTACCACTTGATTAGTATTAACAACAGAGGTTGGTACAACTTGATCTACTCTATGAGAGAAGACTCAAAGCAGTAGAGCACACTCAATCTTATCATCAGAGGATAGCCATACAATACGTCAAGTATGTCATTGAAAGAAAGTTCTGAGTTAACGACCTGGTCTTTAGATCCATAACTCATCTCAAGCATCACCTACATGGCAAATGTTGATCGAATTGAGAAAGTCCCTATGTAGTCAAGGAAGCACTACCACGCAATTGATAGTGTCTGATCAATGCAGAAGGGATGGAATTGCCGGATCCTATCAACGCTCTACACTTAAAGAAATTTTACACCTAAAATACTTATTCTATCTTTTATATTCTTCAAAGAGCTTCCTTCAATAACAATGATCAATTATTCTTTCATCCAATACTTTCTTCTCTTGTTATAATGGGGCATCTTTTGTTATGAAGACTTGTTTTCACTTCAAACATCCGGTATGCAGGCAAGATCAATCAAAATATTTCATCATCAATTTTCATTAATTTCAATCAATTTTCATCCATTTCGGCAGTCATTTAGGACAATTCATCGTAAAGGTGAAGTTGAAAATTCTCATCACAATCTTCAAATATCTTCAGAGTGTCGGTCTCTTTCCAAATCCAATGCTCATACTGGTTGATTTTCCAAACCCATCGCTCGTACTGGTACTTTATCAAAAACCAATGCTCAAACTGGTTGATTTTCCAAACCCAATGCTCGTACTGGTTGATTTTCCAAATCCAATGCTCGTACTGGTATCTTATTAAAATCCAGTGCTTATATTGGTATCTTATTGACATCCTGTGCTCGTACTGGTATCTTATTGAAATTCAGTGCTCGTACTGGTATCTTATTGAAATTCAGTGCTCGTACTGGTTGATTTTTTAAATCCAATGCTCGTGCTGGTATTTTATCAAAAACCAACACTCGTACTGGTCTTTTTATCAAAAGTCAATGCTTGTGCATGTGCTTTTTTAAAATCCAGTGCTGGTGCTTTTTATCAAAATCCAGTGTTTGTGCTGATACTTTTTCAAAATTCAGTATTCGTACTGATACTTTATCAAAATCTAGTGCTCGTACTGGTTGTTCTTTCAAATCCAGTTCTTATATTGGTTTTGAAAGTGCAGTAGGATTAAGGCAACAAGCACTAGAGGGGGGTGAATAGTGCTTTTAAAAATTGTCTGCGGAATATAAACGTATTTTGCAATTTGAAAAGCAAACACACAAAGAACACAAAATTTATCCTGGTTCGGTCTTTTCCAACCTACATTCAGTCCCCAAGCAAAACCCGTTTGAGATTTTCACTATCAACCTTGTGTAACTACAAGATCATACACAAACCAAATTCGGTCCCACTTTTAGTAACACACCTACTGAAAGCAAACAACTCCTTTAAACCAATGAGTCCTTTCTTTTACAGAAAATTGAAATAAGTAAAAACTTACAATACAACCTATGAGCCTTTCTTTTGAATGCAAATGAGATGCAATTGGCTTTTGAGGTTGTTGAAATACTCTACTCATGAATTCACTATCTCTAAAAAGAATTTGAGTGAAAAACTGAAGTGAAAATATCAAGTGAGTGAGAAAACAAATACTTGAATGAATAGGAGTGAAAAACAAGAAGTAATTCAATTGGATTTTATATGTTTGAGTGTAGAATGCACTCATATTTATAGTTGAAAGTTTTCATACATTGAGGGTATGAAAGAGTGTCAAAACAGTCCATTTTGAATGATCAAAACGTTTGAAAAATGAAAAGACATGCCTTTTTGAAGTTTCAGGAAAAACGACAAAATTAGTCGACTAGAACAGTAGTTAGTCGACTAATAGTTAGTTATTAGTAGACTGACAGTTATCGTCGGTGGACTGATCTGTTTATCAAGCCATTTGAAAATCTAAACTTTTGAAACTTAGTCGAATAGAGATAAAATTAGTCGATTGATAATATCATCAGTAGACTGAAAAACCTTTCAGTCGACTACTGCTAAAATTTTCTGAAAACATACATTCTGTCCGGTCGACTGATAAAAGCATTAGTCGACTGCTGCTAAATTTTTTCAGAAAACACATGTTCTGTTCAGTCGACTGATAAAACCATTAGTCGACTGCTGCTAATTTAAGAAAAACAGACATTCTGTCCAGTCGAATGATAAAACCTTTGGTCGACTAATTTGACAAAAATGACTTATTAGAAAATATGGCACAAAAGGATTAGTCGACTGGTGAGTCTATTGATGTCTTCTTTTAAATCGTTGTAATTTTGAAAAGATTTTTATATGAAAAATATGTGAAAACCAGACATCAAATAATAAAAACCGGTTCTCACTAGTGGATGAGACCGGGTCGAACTCAGGGAACGGAAATATTTTGTATTCAAACACACAAGTCTAAACTAATCTTTATTGCCGAATTATTTGAAATGTAAAATATTCAGAAAAGGTAAAAACAACTAACTATTACAACAAATGAATACCCTTCGCAGAGGGCGTAAAGTGCAATATTTACAAACCCAATCAAATTGCCTAAATTCTAAAAGAAAAGAAAAGAAAAAAAATCTTCTATCTTTATGTGCTTCGTGTCATATGTACACTTCAACTTCACTCCTTTGCGATCCTGCACAAGTCCAACAAAACACGAGCAGTACACAATACAAGAATAAAACTAGAATGATGCTATCTAAAATGCATGAAATGAATGTTGAAAATTATATTGAAATAAACAATGATAATACTAAACGAATGTAAGTATGACTAGGCATGTATTGTTTACTAAATGAAATTTTATGCTAAATTGAACATACACTAATGAAATCAAATATTATTAACCTAAATGCTAAACACTAATGTACTTAATTGCAAAGTAATAAGACTAATCATCTAAGAAAAAAAACAAAAAAATATGTAATGCTAACAATATTATTCAGTCAACTTAACAACTCAATTTGACTAACAAATCATTTTAACAACTAATTAATTCAACTAACAAATCAAGTATTAACCATTACTTATTAGCTAATCGGAAACTCAGTAAATGATACCCGAACATCTGATGTTTTATATTGCTAAAAATCCAATACAACTAATCCAACAATCAGTATATGGTTATTCAAACCCAATCCAGCAATCCGGTTATTCAAACCCAATCCAGCAATCCTATTATTCAAACCCAATCCAGCAATCCTATGAATCTATCGATCAATATTCACCAAATATCACAGTAGATAACAATTTATTAAGCTGAAAACTCAATCGATCTGTGTTCAATCAAGCCAAAACAAACTCAGAAGATCGATCAAACGATTCATTAATTTTCACACAGACTAATTTTTAATCAGCAAAATTCATAGGATTTTATTTCACCGTGAACAACATTTTCCGGTAAACAAATATTCCGGTGAAGCACAGTGGATTTCTTATTACAGCAAAATAGATTTCCACGGCAGCAGCAAATGATTCCTGATCGATCTTGCTTCACAGTGAATAGTTCCCACCAGCAATCAGACAAAAAGTAAAACACCGGTGATCAGAATTCAAGAAATCCGCTGGAAAACAGGAATTGCATTTCAAAATGATATCCGATAATCAGAGTGCTGCTGGATTCTCAGTTACGATGATAATCTTGAATTTTCAATGGAAGAAAATTACTTCAGAACATCGAACATCACCTGAGTTCAATAGATCAGGTGATCGTGTTGATTCTTCACACAAGCAACAGAAATCCGATGCTCAAATTAGCATCGGATCCTAAATCACGATGATCCAGATTATCACCGGATTCTCAAATGTTTATCAATCCTTTATAGTTTCATATCTGATTCTTCATCCTTTACATAAATCGGCCTCTGTTGTTCAGAATTATGCACTTGATTGCCAAAAGAATTGATAATCGATCAGATGATCGATTATCCCTCACACAAAGCACTATTGATTGTTGGAAAAATCAGTAAAACACAAGTTATCAGTTGATCGGATTTCAAAATTTCATATTCTGCTGATGCTAATATGTAATGAATTTGAAATACAGACACAAAACAAAGGTAAAAATCAACTATGACATGTGAAACTTAAGCAAATTGCTATTGAAAACAGAAACTACACAGTGAAATCAAAGTCATTAAAAATGATGAACAAAAAAAAATTCATAGAACAGGAAAGGAAGGACCGATGCATCAATACTTTCTTCTTCTTTTTTCCTCTTTTTTTTTTTAAACTAATTACACTAATCTAAACTGCAACATCTAAGAAAAGAAAATATAAGAGAAGAAATTTGAGAAGAAAAAGAAGAAGAATAAGAGAAAGAAGAAGAAGAAGAAGAAGAAGAATAACTTACCGAATTGGAAGGGTTAGAAGAGAGGTGGAATCCTCTCTCTTACTTCAGCCATTGTTGGAATTCTCCACCGGAAAGAAGATGAGAAAAAGAGGGGAAAATAGGGAGAAGGAGAAGAAGAGGTAAGAAGAGGTGGAGAGGAAGGGGAAGAAGAGAGGGCTTGGGCAAAAGAGAGAAGACAAGCCTCTCTTCCCCCTACGTATGATATTTATAATTTTGAACTTTTCTCCATAAGTCCCTCTTCTTTGTAAAATTGCATTTCAAAAACCTCTCTTCAAAAAGTTATTTACAAAACAACTCAAAATGACTATGTTTTAGAAAATACAAAACTAAGTCTATTTTAACTCTAATTTTTTTATGATTTTCAAAAACTAAACTACTACAATTATGTCAAACACTAAGATAGGCATTAAAATGTAAAATAAAACTATTTTTCATGCATTTTCTATTTTTAAATCATTTTAGCACATTTACTCGAAACTAACATAAAATTGGGTTTTTAAATCATTTTCTTATGAAATCATGCATATTTTTATATGAAAAATCCCTAAAATATATGCATGATCATCTATTGGTTGACTAATAAACACAAAAATTTAAGAAAAGAGTTTTCTAAAAAGATTTTCATGAGGGGTTCTTTTAGAAAAGTTTTTCTAAAGACTTTTTAGGTGAAATGCAATCTAAATATGCACTCTAAGTAAGGCTCTTACAAGAATCTAAGACTTTTAATGAATTAAACATTTACACACTAGTCTTCAAAGTTTCTTCATCAAATTCTTCAATGTCTTCATTGCCTTAACTGAAATGCAGTTGATTTCTCTTGCTTATCATCAAAACCTTGTACTTGAAGTATCATGTACGACTTCATTGTCGTAACAATCTCCCCCTTTTTTATGATGACAAACTTAATCAAAGATGAAGCATTTAGATACATAGATGAAGATTTTACTCCCCCTATCAATATGCTGCAAAACATTAAAAGTTAGCACATTTAAAGCACATATATTACATATTGATTGGTTTTGTATTTTCATTCATCATGCAAGATTTCCTGCAATTTCGATTTTTATCTTTTTCTCCCCCTTTGTCAGAATAAAAAAGAGTAAAGGCAGAAATAGCATAAGCAAAATGGAGATACAAGTTTAAAATATTACAACCCATAAAGTATCAAAGTTTAGTAAAGATAGAACATAAAGATCAGAAAAGTGAGTTGAGAAAGTCCTTGATTGAAGTAATCTCTTTCCGAATCGAAGATAGTTGTTGAGTCACATCTTCACTAAAAGTGCATTGATGCAGCTCCAAAGCTTCCAGTCGCTGCAAAAATTCATCATTGTCTTTGTAAAACCTGTGAAATTTATGAAATTCTAAATGAATAAAAAGGATCCGTTATGTGAAATAGTAAGATTTTAAGTTAGGTAGTACAATTTTTATGACTTGTGGTTTCTAGAACAAAACAGATAACAAACTCTCACAAGTGGTTTTGGATCCGGATCTTGGCGAGATCCGATGATCCGACTCGGTTCACGAGTCCAAGTTAGGAAACCTGATGGTTTCAGAATGATAGCGTGAGATCTGAAACACGATTAGAGTAAGCGAGTGCAAGTTTAGACCAAACGGGTGAAAAATCTATGTGAAAACGAAAAAAATCCATCAACAAGGAAAAATGTCCCATTGTGACATAAAGAGAATTTTCTGCAAAAGTAAACACCAAGTGATGGTGTGGTGTTGTGGTAGGACACACGGTGTGTGATACCACCACCCAAGTTCAAAACCCCTTGTGCACAGATTATTTTTTTTTACAAGAAAGTGATGATTTCTACCTTGGTGAAAAGGGTAAAAACGTGGGATTAAGTTAAGCCTAAATTTTTGGCTTTTTCATCTAGCTCTACCAAGGATTGAGGAGAATCCCATGTGACATGGAAAAGGGATACCCATGAAGCAAATAGTGAGGGAAGTTAGAGGAAATCATGCCAAAGAGAGGAGGGGGCATTGTTGGAAATATACATCACCCACCAAAAACGTGAGATTTGGGTGAAGATTTAATGCTTTGAAAATTTAGTAACTTCTCCCTAAATAGAGGAGTTAAATGAGAGATTTTGGTAAGGAGTTAGACTAGACGTCTCTCTCTCTCTCTCACGGTGGTGGTTGACCTCCATAGTTGTTGGTGGAGTTTTCTATTGCTGCACGACTGGACTTCCATTGGCAAACGTAGTGTGCTACTCCAACGAAGGAAGAAGCGTTGCTTCGTTCGTTTGACGCTCCAACAAGAGGTAAGGAGCATTGCTATTTGTATGTAAGTTGTCGATGCCTTGTTGCACATCTATGTTGCAATATCATGGAGTTTACGCGACAAGCACCACCTATATATAGGTATGTTTAGGGCCTCGAGACCCAGGTGGCATGGGCTGAAACACCTACTCACCAATAGGTCAATATGTAGTGGTTCAGCCGATGGTTCTCACCCTTGGCCAACGTTGGGGGCACTGTGGTGTTCTTTGTAAGGGCATTATATTCCTATGTGTATGTCGGGTGATATGTAGTACTCATATCAAAACCTACAGTTCGAATCTATGTAGGGAAATGCATATATTTTTGGTGTGGGCGTTAGCCATGACAGATTCAAGATCGAAACAAAATAAAGTAGGTGAATGGCGTGAAACCTTAAGTATCTCGGATTATTATTCATGAAATTATTATTTGGTTGTATTTTCTTGTTCAATACACCTTTCATACTTTGTAGATTGAATGGTTTTAATCAAGTCTAAAGTTATGTATACGTGATTGCTATTTCACATCATGGTAAAATAAAGATATATCATTCTTATTGGGTAATTCGATTGGATTTGATGTTTTGAGTGTGGAATGCACTCATATCTATAGTTGAAAGATTTCATACATTGAGGATGAAAGGGGTGGCAAAACAGTTCATTTAGAATGATCAAAATGTTTGAAAAATATAAAGATACACCATTTTAAAAGTTACAGAAAAATGACAAAATTAGTCGACTGGAACAATAGTTAGTCGACTGATAATATGTTCAGTCAACTGATAAAACCTTCAGTCGACTGCTGCTAAAATTTCCAGGAAACAAACACTCTGTTCAGTCGACTGATAAAACCTTCAGTCGACTGATGCCAAAACTTTCAGAAAACAGACATTCTGATCAGTCGACTGATAAACCCTTCAGTCGACTGCTGCTAAATTTTCCAGAAAACAGACATTCTGTCCGGTCGACTGATAAAACTTTCGGTCGACTAATTTTATAAAAAAAAAATATAACATTTTGCTTAGAAGATTTGAAGCAGAAAGGTTGGTCGACCGGTGAGCCTATTGGTCGACTAATAAACATGAAAAATTGAGTAAAGAGTTTTTCTAAAATGATTTTCATGAAGGGTTCTTTTAGAAAAGTTTTTATAAAGACATTTTTAGGTGAAATGCAATTGAAATATCTATGAAGGAAATAGTTTCGATGGTAAACTAAATATGTGATTCACATATGGACTTTAGGATTATGTCCAATACATGGAACACACATGATAAAGTTGGATAATGCCATGTTGCGGCATAACCAGTGGGGGTACAAAATGTACACTCGAGCTCATAAACAAAACTGAAAATGCCGAATGTTTAAGTACTCGACACAAAGTTGAACCAGAAATATGAGAAATTATGGTTGGTGCCTTTGAGGCATTCGATGGGTAATGTGCATATACTAAGATCAACCTGAGTATGAGTTGGGGTTTTGAAAGTCCCCTGTGGTGCAATGACTTGCATATAAGAATAAATAAAATTAAAAATATGCACACATAACCTAAATATGGGATTCTGGGTATACCTGAAAGATGGTATATGTTACTGGTTTCTCAGGGTTCTGGGTACATCTGAAAGAAGATGTATGTTACTGGATCCAAACAAACAAGAATGAAAATTTATACACATATAAATTAAATATGGGATTCTGGGTATACCTGAAAGATGGTATATGTTACTGGTTTCCCAAGGTTCTAGGTACATCTGAAAAAAAGATGTATGTTACTGGATCCAAACAAACAAGAATAAAAATTTATACACATATAAATTAAATATGTTGGATTCTGGGTATACCTGAAAATGGTATATGTTACTGGTTTCCCAGGGCTCTGGGTACACCTGAAAGATGGTGTATGTTACTGGACCCATGGTCTACCTTGGAGAGGGTAGGTGGTACAAGCTTCGTGGACATTCTTGTTCTTGTGAGAGCTAGGCGTCTCACCCGGTCCTCAGTCCACGAAGTTAGGGGACCAGGACTACCAGTATGTCCTAGGTGGTAGATCCAAGTCTTCTGCAGAAGTACAGGGTGCATCCTAATTTTTGTTCTAGCCACTAGGGAGTTCTCTCTCGGTCACCGATCGTCCCCTTTGGATATCCGTACGGCTAGTCATACGGGTTATTAAATAATAGACCCCCGTATGGTCTCGGTCCGCTACGAGGTCTATGCCTGTGCGTACCCACAGGGTAAGAGTAAGATAAGCATTAAATAATTTAAGTTGACTAGAAACTTATCTCTCAAGAATTATATTCTGTTGAGTTGACTTTAGTAAAACTTGTGGAATCTACAGCTTGTACTAATGTTGATAAATATACCTCTAGTTCAGTCATCTTTTGCACTGTATCATGAATTAGAAAGCATAATCATCTTCTTAGAATGTTATAAACTTTCATGCTAGTTATATCTGCAGTACTTGCACATATTTGTACACAAGTCACTGAGCACCACATATAAATATAATGCTTCTTACGCAGACAGAGGAGTCTGACCCTTCTGCTTTAAATGTTTTTCAGGTAGCAACTAATTGGAGCATCGGGTGTCGTTTTGAATAAAGCCAAGAGATCTCATTTATTCAGTATTTTATGTTTGAACTCTGATTAGTAGATTTACATTTCTGTTATGGGATGTAATTAATGACATTAATGTTTCAATTAATGAATGGTATGTTTAGTACTCTGTTTTATCCTGTAATACGCCCGACTTGTGTTTTTCGCACTTCCGCTATTTAAAAAAAAAAAAATTTACTCCAAAATTTTTATTATAAAAAGTTGGGGCGTTACAGTCTTGACTTGTAGAAAATTTCTTTCTTTTTGCTTGAGATGAAGGTGTCACAGAAGATGGTGAGGGTTCAGAAATCGATGGTTCAGTAGGATCAGATGGTTCAGTTTGATCAACATTTAAAGGAGGCAGATATTTAATTTTCATTCTTTTAAAAATTGTTTGATCAAAGAACTCCTTTTGCTCAATATATTTTTCATTTGTTAAAGGAACTTTGAAATGTTTGAAAATACGAGTTAGAAGACATCCATAAGGAAGAAATGGTTTTTGTTTCTACAAATTAGTAAAATACACATTGGCCCAATTTACAGAAATATTTCCAAATAAAACATAAAGAGCCGTAGATAGATCTGTGGAATAGTAATCGAAAGAACCAGTTTTAGGTAGAACATTGTGGGCAAGGATTCGTCCAGCAATACATGCACGAGTTTGAAGATTAGTATTTTTGAAAGGAGGGCAGTGAGGTGCACCTGGAAGAAGAACTTGTTAAAAAATTCTCTCATCATTCAGTTCAACAGTATTGAAAATAGTGTTTGAAGATGGAATTTCTAGGATTTCTCCAAGTAGTTTAGAATCAAACTCGATTTCCACATCACGAACAAGAGAAGACAGAACTCCAGTTTCATGATCAAAATGTAAATTCGTATAAAACAAGTGAATCAGAAAAGGATAGTGAAGGGTATCTGCACAGGCATCAAAAAGATGTAAAATTCCTGGAAATAATTCTCTTATTTTGTAACGAGAAAACAGGTGAAACAGTACATTTCGGTCTGGTAGAATAGGTAGTGCAGAAATCGATCCAAAAGTATCATATAAAAGAGGATTTTAGAATAATCTGAGAGAAAATCCATGTCTTGAAGAAGGTGTAGGAGGAGGAGAACCTAAACCTTTTGCAGATGCAGACTTCGAACGAGGCATGGTCAAAAAACAGATTTACCAAAAAGAATGTCGGCTTCCAAACAACGTCCGACAGAAGGAAGATGTTGTCCGGCGTTGTGAAACAGAAATAGAGGAGGATACAGTGGCTGATGGCGGGTGAGAAGGCGGCCACAAGGGGATTCCGGCAATGGCTGAAGATACACCGTCACGACAAGAGGCTTCTGGTGTGTTTTGAAGATGCGCCAGTTACTGCAAGAGGATTCTGGCGTTTCCCGATCACGACATGAAAATCTCGGCGAGGATAGAATCGAACGACACTCCGAGGGTTTTTCGAAAGAGAGAGAGGAAAGAGAGAGAGAGAGGGTTTCGTTTTTAAGAAAAATGAAAAGGTGTGAAAATGAAGTGAAACGATGCCTTTTTTTTTTTAAAAAAATGGGTGTTAAAAAAAAATCCAAGGGGTATCGGGTCCCTTCAGTTAAAATTAAAAAAAAAATTTAGTCGGCTAAAATTTTATCGGTCGACTAAGAATGTGCGACTCATTATAATTTTTTTTTTTAAAAACATCAGTCGACTAGAAATTTATCGGTCGACTAATATGGTGTGATTCATTCTAAAAATTTTAAAGCATCAGTCGACTAAAATTTTATTGATCGACTAATATAGTGCGATTTTGAGATTTTGTTTAAAAATCAGCATTTTTATAAATCCAAAAAATGAGCAAATACATAGTTCTCTCCTAATTCTCATAAAATCTTCATTTTTAAGAGGTTTAGTGAAGATATCGGCATGTTGTTCTTTAGTGAAAATAAAATTTAACGAAATATCTCCTTTTAACACATGATCTCTTAAGAAATGTTGTTTAACTTCAATATGCTTAGTTCTTGAGTGATGAACATGATTTTTAGAAAGATTTATAGCACTAGTGTTATCACAATAAATAGTTGTTGTGGAGTAATTCAAACCAAAATTTTTTAAGGTCTGTTTCATCCATAGTACTTGTGAACACGCTAAACTAGCCGCTATATATTCTGCTTCAGTTGTTGAGAGTGACACTGAATTTTGCTTTTTACTAAACCAAGAGACTAAGGAATTTCCTAAGAAATGACAAGTTCCACTAGTACTCTTGCGATCAGATTTACTTCCTGCAAAATCTGCATCACTATATGAAACTAAATCAAAGGAAGATGATTTTGGGTAAAACAAACCGAAATATGAAGTATCTTTTAAATAACAAAGAATTTGTTTTACTGCAGTTAAATGAGATTCCTTTGGATTAGCTTGAAATCTTGCACACATACAAACACTAAACATAATATCAGGTCGACTAGCAGTTAAGTATAATAGAGATCTTATCATACCTCTGTAGAGCTTAGTATCTACACTTTTACCATTTTTATCTTTATCAAGAGAAGTAGTTGTACTCATAGGATTCCTTTTTGATTTCGATGAGTCCATCCCAAATCTCTTGAGAAGTTCTTTTGTATACTTAGCCTGATTGATGAAGATTCCTTCTTCAGTTTGCTTTATTTGAAGTCCAAGGAAGTAGTTTAATTCACCCATCAAGCTCATTTCAAACTCTTCCTGCATAGCTTTAGAAAATTCTTTACAAAGAGAATCATTAGTAGAACCAAATATTATGTCATCAACATAAATTTGCACAATAAGAATATCTGAATTAAGATTTTTAATAAATAAAGTGGAGTCTACCCGACCAATGGAAAAACCAGATTTTTCTAGAAAATTTTGTAGTCTTTCATACCACGCTCTTGGTGCTTGTTTAAGTCCGTACAAAGCTCTTTTTAATTTGTAGACTTTTTCTGAATATTTCTCATTTTCAAAGCCTAGAGGTTGCTCTACATAAACTTCTTCATTGATGTGTCCATTTAAGAATGCACTCTTAACATCAATTTGATATAACTTGAAGTTCATGTAACTAGCAAAAGCAAGCATCATTCGAATTGACTCCAATCGAGCCACTGGTGCATAGGTTTCATCAAAATCTATGCCTTCTTCTTGATTATAGCCTTGTGCTACTAGCCTTGCTTTGTTACGAATGACTTCACCATTTTCGTCCAGCTTATTTCGGAAGACCCATCCTGTTCCAATTACTGGATGATCCTTTGGTCTATCAACTAGACCCCAAATATCATTCTTAGTAAATTGGTTAAGTTCTTCAGACATGGCTAAAAGCCAAAATTCATCATCACAAGCCTCATTGATATTCTTTGGTTCTATTTTAGATATGAAAGCAAGATTTGCAATATATTTTTCTAATTTCCTTCTAGTTTGGACATCACTCTTTATTTCTCCAATAACTTGTTCATGTGGATGATTAGGATCTTCTTTCCAAACAGGTTGAAGAGGAACATTTTCTTGAGAAGTATTCTCTATCAAGGATTCTTCTTGAAGTATTACTTCTTCTCCTTCGCTTAGAGGTATAATCCGCTCACAATTCTCATCAAATGCAATATGTAAAGATTCTTCAATGCAAGATGTTCTTTTATTGAAAATACGATAAGCTTTACTTCTAGAAGAATATCCAAAAAATATTGATTCATCTGATTTTGAATCAAACTTATCAAGATTATCTTTGGTATTTAACAAGAAGCATTTACTACCAAAAATTTTGAAATATGAGATCTTTGGTATACGATCATAATACAATTCAAAACATGTTTTATGTAAAATTGGTCGAATAAGAACACGGTTTAAAACATAACATGTTGTATTTATTGCTTCAGCCCAAAAGTATTTTGGTAAATTTTTATCTTGAAGCATGGTTCTAGCACATTCTTGCAAAGTTCTATTCTTTTTTTCAACAACTCCATTTTGTGGAGCCGCTCTAAGAAAAGCAAAGTTGTGAGATATACCATGTAGATCACAATACTTTAGAAAAGATTCATTTTCAAATTCACCACCATGATCACTACGAATTTTAATAATAGATGCAAATTTTTCATTTGTAATTCTTCTACAAAGTTTGAAAAATTCAGAAAAAGCATCATTTTTGCTTTTTAGAAAAATCACCCATGTAAATCGAGAATAATCATCTACTGTAACAAAAGCATACTTGCTACCATTCAAACTTTGAATTCTAGAAGGTCCAAATAGATCTAAATGTAAAAGTTCAAGAGGACATTTTGTTGAAAATATATCTTTTGCTTTAAAAGAACTCTTGATTTGTTTACCCCTTTGGCAATCATCACATAAGTGATCTTTCTTATATGGTATTCTAGGTAGGCCTCTTACAAGATCATTCTTGGATAACTTGGAAATAATTTTAAAGTTAACATGTCCAAGTCTCTTGTGCCATAACCATTGAATTTCATTTGAAACAATAAGACATTTTTCATTAAAAGTGGGTAACTCATCTAGATATAGTTCATACACATTGTTTCTTCTTTTACCTTTAAAAATGATCTTTTTAGATTGAAAATAAAAAATTAAGCATAAATCATTTTCAAAAGAAACATGAAAACCTTTATCACATAATTGACTAATAGATAATAAATTATGCATTAAACCATCTACTAAAAGAACATTTTCTATCAAGGAAAATTGTGGATTACCAATATTACCAATACCTATTACTTTTCCCTTGTTATTGTCACCAAAGGTGACGGTTCCTCCATCCTTATTTTGGAGGGTGGAAAATAACTCCGGCCTTCCAGTCATATGTTTGGAACAACCGCTGTCCAATATCCATTTGCTCTTTATTTTGTGTGCCTACAACAAAATTAGAAGACATAGCATTTGACCCCTTTTTGTTTTCAGGTCCATGAGAGTTAGTCTTAGGAACCCATATCCATTTGGATTTTGGTTTCCTTTGATAATAAATATTCTTTCTATAAAAAGATTTAGCATTTCTAGAATAATCATGTCTAGGCTTATAAGCATTATAAGTTTCATGATTAGATGCATTTCTATTAGAACTAGAAAATTTAGTTCTATGAACAAATGATTGAGAATATTGTCTTTGATTTTTCACAACATCGTTTGGTCTATTTTGAGTACCAAAGAAACTATATCCCAATCCGGATTTATTGACCGAGCATCTTTGAGAACCAAGAAGTCTTTCTAGATTCTCTTGACCATTTGTGAATTTGGTCACTATAGAAAGAAGATCATTTGATTTTTCTTTTAGACTAGTTATTTTTTTTTGTAAGAGATTGATTCTAACTCCAATTTCTTTTATCTCAAATGCTTGGCAAGAGTTTTCCTTCTTGAGATCTTCTATCTCTTGAAGTAATGCTTTATTTTGAGAGTCAAGAGTTGAATTTTCAGTTTTTAACTCTTTATTTTTAGAACTTAGACTCTTAAATTTAGCATATAAATCATTAAATGCTTCTAATAACTCATCATAGTCAAATTGACTTACCGAATCTTCTTGTGCTACAAAGCACATGTTGACGACTTCTTCATTTGATTCTTCATCGGAAGAGGAGTCTCTATCATCCCAACATGCTTGAAATGCCTTTTTCTTCTTGAATTGGTCCTTGGGCTTGATTTTAAGAAGAGGACAATCTTTCTTGATATGTCCAGCTTTTTTGCAATTAAAACACTTGACTTCATTGGGATTGGAAGAATCCGCTTTCTTTACCTTTCTTTGAAATCTTCCTTTTTTGACGAATCTTCTGAATTGCCTTGTGATGAAGGCAATATCTTTATCTTCATCTTCTTCTAAATTTTCAGAGTCAGAAGTAGCCTTAAAATAAAGAGATTTCTTCTTGGGTTCTTCTTCTTGTTTGTCTTGAAGTTGGACTTCATATGCCATTAGGTTATCGACCAAATCTTCAAGAGTGAGAGTGTTTAAATCATTTGCCTCTTCAATAGCAATGGTTTTTCTCTCTCATTCAGGAGTTAAACACCTTAGGATCTTTCTGACTAAATTCACTTATGAATATTCTTTTCCAAGGGATTTCAGAATGTTCGTTATATCGGTCATTCTTGTTACCATGTCCGATATAGATTCATTTTGCTTCATTTTGCTTCATTTTAAACAATTCAAATTTATGACCTAAAGAAGCAATTTTAGATTCCTTTACCTTTGACGTACCTTCGTGAGTCACGAGAAGAGTATGCCAGATTTCATTTGCTGTAGAGCATTGGGAGATGCGATTGAACTCTACCTTGTCAACGGCACAATATAATGCATTCATTGCCTTGGCATTAAGTGAAGCAGTCTTCTTTTCTTCATCGGTCCATCGACTGAAATCAGTTGATGGAGTTTGGTATTTATCTGAAACAACTCTCCAAATATCGAGATCCATGGATTGCAATAATATTGTCATTCTCACTTTCCAGTATCCATAGTTTGTTCCGTCAAAGAAAGGAGGACGAACAAAGAAGCATCCTTCTTTGTGCTGAGATGTTGTAGTTTTCATGCTAGATGATGATCAAATCAAAATAATAGCAAACCTTGCTATGATACCAAATGAAAGTGCAGTAGGATCGAGGCAACGAGCACTAGAGGGGGGGTGAATAGTGCTTTTAAAAATTGTCTGCGGAATATAAACGTATTTTGCAATTTGAAAAGCAAACACACAAAGAACACTAAATTTATCCTGGTTCAGTCTTTCCTGACCTATATCCAGTCCCCAAGCAAAACCCGCTTGAGATTTCCAGTATCAACCTTGTGTAACTACAAGATCATACACAGACCAAATTCGGTCCCACTTTTAGTAACACACCTACTGAAAGCAAACAACTCCTTTAAACCAATGAGTCCTTTCTTTTACAGAAAATTGAAATAAGTAAAAACTTACAATACAACCTATGAGCCTTTCTTTTGAATGCAAATGAGATGCAATTGGCTTTTGAGGTTGTTGAAATACTCTACTCATGAATTCACTATCTCTAAAAAGAATTTGAGTGAAAAACTGAAGTGAAAATATCAAGTGAGTGAGAAAACAAATACTTGAATGAATAGGAGTGAAAAACAAGAAGTAATTCAATTGGATTTTATATGTTTGAGTGTAGAATGCACTCATATTTATAGTTGAAAGTTTCCATACATTGAGGGTATGAAAGAGTGTCAAAACAGTCCATTTTGAATGATCAAAACGTTTGAAAAATGAAAAGACATGCCTTTTTGAAGTTTCAGGAAAAACGACAAAATTAGTCCACTGGAACAGTAGTTAGTCGACTAATAGTTAGTTATTAGTAGACTGACAGTTATCGTCGGTCGACTGATCTGTTTATCGAGCCGTTTGAAAATATAAACTTTTGAAACTTAGTCGACTAGAGATAAAATTAGTCGACTGATAATATCATCAGTAGACTGAAAAACCTTTTCTAAAAAACATACATTCTGTCTGGTCGACTGACAAAAGCATTAGTCGACTGCTGCTAAAAATTTTCAGAAAACACATGTTTTGTTCAGTCGACTGATAAAACCATTAGTCGACTGCTGCTAATTTTCAGAAAAACAGACATTCTGTCGAGTCGACTGATAAAACCTTCGGTCGACTAATTTGACAAAAATGACTTATTAGAAAATATGGCGCGAAAGGATTAGTCGACTAATAAACATGAAAATTTAAGAAAAGAGTTTTCTAAAAAGATTTTCATGAGGGGTTCTTTTAGAAAAGTTTTTCTAAAGACTTTTTAGGTGAAATGCAATCTAAATATGCACCCTAAGTAAGGCTCTTACAAGAATCTAAGACTTTTAATGAATTAAACATTTACACACTAATCTTCAAATATTCTTCATCGAATTCTTCAATGTTTTCATTGCCTTAGGTGAAATGCAGTTGATTTCACTTGCTCATCATCAAAACCTTGTACTTGAAGTATCATGTACGGCTTCATTGTCGTAACAGGTTTCACATCAAGATTCAGGCTCAATGCCAATTTTTAGACCTCTGGGTCAATCAATTTTTATCAAGTGGACCTCCGGGTCACCCAATTTTGTGAAGCAGACCTCTGGGTCAACCAATTTTATCAAGCAAACCTTCGGGTTATCAATATTATCAAAGTCTATCATTTGCCAACCTACGGGTCGCATTTGCTAATTATGGTCTTTCAAGATTCGACCCTCATGTTAAAATCATTTTCCAATTGGCTTCTTATCAATTATCAATCATCTTTCTTACGAGGGACCCTTTTTCCAGGGAGAGTTCGAGGAAGCTCGTTCCTATTCGCATGTCTTCGTTCGCAGGAACCCTTTTTCCAAAGATTTTGAAGAGCTTGTTTCCTTGCGAATAGTTTGAAAAACAATATTTATTCTTACACAAAGAACCTTTTTTTTTAGGAAGAATTTCGACAAAAGCTTGCTTTCTTTGTGGCCCACTTACCTTTTGCCTTGGCCATTCCATCATCGACGACCCCTTTTCCAGGGGAAGTGTGATGGACTCGCTTCTCTATGATTATTTATTGACCTTATCCAATCGATCACTTTTCCACAAGAGAAGCCTAAGATTAGGGAGTTTTAACGAAAACTTAATTTCTCTTCGAAAGTTTTGTTTTGCAAATACCTCCTCTTTAGGGAACAAATGAGTATTTTTTTACCCATTCAGGTAAGGGTCAAGCCTGAGTCTCTCCTTTGGGGAAATGAGAGGATAATTTAGTCACGGATATGCCAGTTGGACATCAAGTACTCTCTTTCACAAAGGATTTCAAGAATATTTTACGAATTTATCATAAAAAATAGTTGTTGATCTCAAGCTCTTATTGCACAAAATTTTTACCTCATATTACCTTCGGTATTCCTTCCAAGAGGGCAAAGACTTTTGTGAAGAAAGACTCAAAATTCAAGCTTTTTTTGTTGGTCAACCAAAAGGATGAAGAAAAACCCTCAATATGGCCGACAAAAATTCAATGATGTTGAAAAACCAAAAATAAATTGATATTGATCACAGTTATGGCACATTTTAAAGACCATTCTTTTGGTAATAAGGTAGTGGAAATATCCCGCGCAATAAAAGAACCCACTCAATCTCCTCAATCATTCAAGCACAATTAACTATCTACAAAAGGAATCTTTCAATCATCATCAAGTTGAAGACTGATGGATGAGTTAGACCCCCAGGGCCAAAGGAGACTCGGATCATCTTCAAGTTGAAGGATCATATGACGTGTCCTTTCACGAAAAATTCAAATCATCGTCAAGTTGAAAGTTGATGTGATGAACCTCCCGCCAAACCCTAAAAGATATTTAATTATTATTATCATCAAGAGATTTCAATCAAAGAGATAATATTATCAATATAATTCTTGGGACCAAAGAAGACTCAGACTATCTCCAAGTTGAAAGAGTATATGACGTGTCCTTCTAGGGAAAATCAGAACATCACCAAGTTGAAGGCTGATGCGATAAACTTCTCGCCAAATCCCAAGAGAGCTCAATTTTATGTCTTAAAGAGTGCAAAAGATCATCATGGGTAAATCTCAGATATTAAACTGCCAAAATTGTCAAGAATCATCTTTATCTATGTGAAATTCTTTTATCAATATCTTTTCATCCAACTGCTTTTATAAAATTGAGAACAAATTCCTCTCTTTTCATATCAAGAAAATGGATAGCTTTCTTGAAGAAACCCAACAACAATAATTTTATTTTGATTATGGATTCTACAGAGTTAGCCCAATTGGAGGTAATACTCTAGGTAAAAGAGGAAATATTTTTCTCATAAATGTGCTTACTTTCAATCATTTTGAATCAACTATAATTTTTATCTTATTGGCAATATTTTTTTGCTATCCCGATATGAAGCGAGAACTTGATGTCCATTTTGATATATCCTGGCGTTGTTTTATCCCTCATTAGGACTTGATAACCTGGGTTTTCAAGATCCTTCCCTTCTTTCTGATTTGAGCATCTGGGCTCTCAAATCCAGATATTTCCCTGTTATCCCCACTGTCCCGCCATAGACAGTTATTTTCAGGTCCAAGGTTGAACCTATTTTTCTCGCAAAAATGCTATTTTTCAAAAGCTATTTTAGTCTCAGTCATAAGACACTCCATTTCAATCACTTTTCCAAAGCTTTAGGGACCCCATTTTCCCTGCCTTTTTGCAATCCCCTCACAGATTCTTTATGCAAAATTTGGAGGCTCCATCATGGTTTCCTCAATCTTTTCTCTCGAAGACTCCATTCAAACCCCCCGTTCAGGTAAGGGTTAAACCTGAGCCTCATTTCTATGAGGTATTTTTCTCCCCATTCAGGTCAAGGGTTAAGCCTGAGCCTCATTCCTATGAGGTCCAATTTTCTCTACCATTTTCTTCATCCCACAACATTTCTTCAGGACCGATTCTTTCATACCCAGTCAGATTTTCTTAACTGGGGCATTTTATAGCCCAAATTTGGTGTGTTTTTCTTTGTCACTAAGCTCATCTTTTAACCGCTTAGTAGCAAAGAGGGGCATCTGTAAACACCCCAAATTTTTCAGGTTCGTTCCAGACACCCCCTTTTCATGGATGTCGGCCTTGTAGTACAGTGCATGAGTCTAACCCCTAAGTCCATGCCAGTTTAGGTGTCATTTTGCCTTTTTTGTAAGTAAAATTATCATTTTACCCCTAAGTAACCCTAGACCCTTGTCAGTTAGAACCAGTCAAGTTTATTTAAGTTCAAAATAGTTAGAATGTCTATCATTTCTAGCTCCTCTGAGCCCACAATGAGTAAATCCTATTCATTTCAATTGAAATTAGTTTATTTCCTGAGAAATGAGCTCATCTCTAGCTTAAATTCAAGTCAATTGCTCTCGAGTCAGTCAATTCTAGTCAATCTGGTTCCCCTGTGTCTAACTTGAGCTCATCAGAAGTTCAAGTGACCCAATTCCAGTTCAAATTCGTTTCCCACAGTTGGAGTTTACTTTAGTCCATTTTAGCCCATTTCAGCTCATTTCAGCTAAAATTGAGCTACCCCTAGCTAGAATTTAGCTTGCATGAGCTCCAAATTTAGTTCACCTCAGTATAATTGACTTTCATTTCAGCTCAAACCCAGTGCATTTTTGTAATTCACTTCACTCCAGTGTGCATTTCTCACCATTTCACTGAGAATGCTGTCATTTCTCGATCATCCAGTCTAAGAGTTTAGTTGAGTCAGTGTCATTTTAGTTTATCTAAGTTTAGAAACCCTAGAATTCCGTTCAATCCAGTTCAATGAAGTTTAAACCAGTTCAAACCTCACTGCCCAAGTGTCACTCTTTGCCATGCAGGGGCAAAATTATTTCTTGATCATTTTCAAGCAGAATATCAATTATATCAATTTTTCAATCTGGTACAATTGACAATCTAGACTCGAATCAATCCATTCATTTGATATTTTATCTATATTCGAGATCCAATTCACATTTCAATTCAGACATTTGATCCAATATCAGATCTGATATCAAATTTCTATTCCAAACCTGGATCTTTTATCCAATTCATTCCACTACTTATATCCAGAATCCACTTTGCTTTCTGAACCTGGATTATCTCATCAGATATCCAGGATCCAACCCTTTGTCATTTCAGATCCTCTTCCATATCCAAGATTTATTTCCATTTTATTTTTTATTTGGGGTCCACTTTTTGAGTCTGACTCTGATTCAGGAGTCATTTCATTTGCCTTATCAAGATTCAAAATTTATTTTCCAATTCTATCTAGGATCTTTCATCATTTTTATGGTTCAAGATCCCAATCCATTTGTCATTTTAAAGCTTCGTATCCAAATCCAGATTCAAACCTTTTTCTGATTTCAAATCTGGGATTCAAAAATCATTTTTTACATCTTCTATCCAAACCCAGTGCTTTACATTTGATATTTTGAAAAGCTTTTTCAAAAACATCATTTTTTAATGTGTCAGATCTGGATCCAGACTAGATTTCAATCTGGACTTTTATCAAGATCGATCAGAAGATCCAATTCATCTCAGATAGGACCCACATAGGTGGAGTCAGTTCATGGTTATTTTCTAACATTTTGGTTATTTTAGAACTCTAGTTGATTTAGGGCTTTACTTTATCTTTTACTTTTTATTTTATCCCTTTATTTTAACATTTATTTTTAACCCTTTTTAATATTTTATTGGTTTCAAAAATAGATGGGGCCCACTTAGGTGGCATCACATCTTGATCATTTCCTTTATTTAATCTTCATATTTTAGTTATCTCAAAATTTTAGTTGATTTAGGATTGCATTATCATTTTTATCCTTTTGATTTTATCTTTGTTTTTAATTTTAACCTTTTTAAAACCTTTATTTTAAAACTTGTTTTTAAAACCAAATGTGGGGCCCACATAGGTGGCGCCACATTTGAGAGTATTTAAGTTACTTTAGGTTTTCATTAGGGTTCTAATTAGGAAAGTCAACGTCAAATCAATTAAGAAAAATCACCCCCCCCCGCGCTTTCTTGTTTATCCCTTTAATTAAGAGAGTTCTAACTAGATCAGAACTCTCTAAACCAAAGCCTAAAAAAATTATAAATAGCGCCCCATAAGGGGGGTCAACCCATGCTTTTCCTCTCCTCCAAGCTCCAGCAGGTCCTTCCTCCATTGAAGCTCCAAGGTGAGCTTTTCTTCTTCCCTTTTCATTATTTTAATTATTTTAGTTAATTTTTTATTAAATCCTTCATTGTCGTCCGCTCTTAGCTAGTTGCTTCCTTCTTTTACATTCAAGAATTCGTATATGTGCTTCAAGAAGATGATCAACTGAGCATAGATTGATCTTTTTGTGTTTTTAATCCATGAATAATGCTTACATTAGATTTATTTTATTAATGCCTAAAAAAAGATTGAGATTCGACCCCTCTATAGATCGAATCCATCTTTTAATGGCTAAATCAAGTTCTTGATTATGCTTCCTTGTATTTTAACTTTTATTTCATCATGCTCATGCATATTTTTATTATTTTATACATTTAATCATGACTCATAGCCTTAGTTACACGTTTTATTAGTTTTATCATGCTTAATTAGATTTCTTTTTGTTCTAGGGTTTAAGATTTTACAGTCTTGATTTCTGGCCGTCTGTTTATGATATTATTTTACCTTTTTATGTTAATTGTTTAAATCCAAATTTTTATGATAGAATTATGCATCTGTCTATGGTTCCCAATAAAAAAATTGATTTTTTTTTAGTTCTGTAACCTGCTTTCAAAAATCAAAGTTGGAACCCGTTTTTTGCACCGTCAAAACGTTGTGCAGAATTATAAGCTACTTGTCGGGGTCATATCTCCCTCACCAAAGATCGTATTTTAGATCTGTAACAAGCGGCATCCTCGTCTATTTGTCTAGTTTATTTTATAAAAATTTTAGAATTTTCTATGGTGGTTTACTATTTTATTTTCATCCAACATCAGAATCTATCCTTCTTGAATCAATAGGCACGGTTTAGAGCCAGGTTCATCTTGCTGGAATGATTTCTCCCTAACCAAAGATTGTATTGATGATCCGTAAAAAGTGATCGATCCTTCTGTATGTTTATTTTTTATGGTGTGTTTTTTGTAAATTTTTACCATCATTTTCTATTTTTTTGAAACCCAAAATCATAATCTATGTTTCTTGAATCATTAAGCATGATTAAAACCCTGGGTCATCTTGCCAGAACGATTTTTCCCTAACCAGAGATGGTATTCCTTATCCTTAAAAATGGTTATCTTTATTGATTTGTCTAGTTTCTCCCTGCTAGATTTTAAATTTTTTTTATCTCTGATTAATATATCATTTTGATCTGACACCATGACAGGTACAAGAAAGCATGTCATTTAGCCTTTTTTTATCTTTTATTTAATATTTATTTTTTGCATAATCATAAAAATTTATTTTTTGATTGCATGCTATTTTTACAGTTATTAGTAGTGTTCATGTCAATTTTTATGATTTTTTAGAGTCATTTGATATGTTATTTAGTTATTTCATAAAAATAGGATGCCCGCGGAGTTCTGATTCAAGTGAAATACTGGAAAAAATCAATCTTTTTCTATTATTTCATCTTTTTCATGAAAAGTTTTATATTTTTAGGAGTTGATCATCTTCATAATCATATCAGGGTGATGTCCACCCGATTCAACATCGTTTTGAGTTCGTTTGGTCTTCAGATTAAGCGTATTACAAAGATCTTTTCTGAAAAAACTTATTTTTAACCCTATTTTGTAAATAATATCAGTTAAGGGTATTTTGGTCATTTTTACCCAATTCTGAATTTTTAATTTATTTATTTTTATTATTTATTTAGTCATGGATCATGCCTTATTTTATTTATTTTACAGAAGCATGGAAAAGGGTTTCTTTCAGGAAAATATCCCTTAATTTCTATATATTGTTGGATAAATCTAGAAAAGCCTACATTTGTCTCCTAACTTGTTTTTTAATTTTGCAGGAAAGATCAAGATTCAATTTTCTTTTATTTTTCAATTTTTTTTCTTTATTTTATTTGAATTATTGATGTAAATTGTAATTATAATATTGGAATAAGAACATTTCCCTTCCCGTTTAGCTTATGATACATTTGCATATATTTTGATTTTGATATGTAACTGCTATTGCTTGTCATTCACGCATATTTTAAATTCACAATGGTCAACGCGAATGACATGTGCACCAGCTTCTAAGGAGTTGATAAACTCAGTGGAGTTCATATTTGTAGCCATAGTCAGAATACGAGTGAAACTCAGATTTATCTTCTTTTAAGTTTCAAACAACCTACACTCTTAGGCTATCTTCAGAAATCATTGCATATTTTAAGAAGTTTTTCCAAGTATTTTCTATTTTAGAATCAAATGAGATATATTCAATACATATTTGTGGCCATAGTCAGGGATATGTGGCGAATCTATCTTATTTAAATTCTATAAGACACAAAAATCCTTTTATAAATGATTTTCTTAAATTCTTCAGAAAATATTTTCATAAATTGCATCCATGCATTATCTAGGTTTAGATTACATCATGAATGAGTTCATAGGGCCACAAACCCACCCCTTTTGATCCACTTCAAAGTTCAATTTCAGAAAAATCATTTTTCTCAAAGTTACCTGGGTTTTCTTCAAAAATAAATTTTCTCAAGAACATCAGGATTTCCCTTCTTTAAAAATTGATTTTCTCATAATACAATATTCCAAGTCTGAATCACGGTTTTCAAAGCATCTCCTTTTCTAAGTATTTTTCAAATTCAAAGCATACATCATGTTTTCAATCTGCATTTTTCTAAGTCATAGTACACGCCTGCTTCTTTGTGCATTTAGGAATAGAATAACAATTTAGACAGTTGAGCAAAGCAAAGCACATGATTGATCATTGGTTTGATTACCCTTGGTTATGGTGCCAGGAACGATTGAACCTCGTACCGACATGCGAGTCCCATTCTACAAAATTTTCTTGCATTTTAAAACATAGGTGAGTTATTTTCAAAACTTTTTCAAAAAGGCCAGTTTGACTTGCAAAAGTAAAATTTTGCATGATAACACCGTATTGGTGCAATGGATGAGTCATTTGGTAACAAGAAGATGAGGTTGAACATCTTCAATGCAGCAATGGGCCCTGCAAGAGCGAAGACTTCTTTTCAGGTCGATTATGTTTAGGACCTGGTGGAAGCATAGCCGATTTGGACATTGAGTGATCCACCTCAGGAGGAGGAGGATGAATCACTCGTAGGAGAGATCTATGGTCAGCTTGATCAATTGACAGGCGTAGCGCATTGGACCTGACAATTCGAACCACTTCCTGATTTGGCAGAGAAGCCTGGTAGACTTTTCATTGAGAGTCTGCCCAAACTTGAGTTGAAGCCCTTGCCAGCCTCGCTCAAGTATGCCTTTTTAAGCAAGAATCAGACGCTCCCCATCATCATTTTTGCAAACCTGACTGACACTCAAGAGTGTCAACTACTGCAGGTTCTGCAAGAGCATAAAGAGGTGATTGGATGGTCTGTGACAAATCTAAAGGGAATAAACCCTTTCTTTTGCATGCATCGGATTATCATGCACGAGGGTGCTAAGCCCTCATGAGAGATGCAAAGGAGGTTAAATCCACACATGAAGGAAGTGATGAAGAAGAGGGTAGTCAAATGGTTGGACACATGGATTATTTATCCCATATTCGATAGTCAGTGGGTGAGCCCTACCTAGGTTGTCCCCAAGAAGTCTAGGCTCACCGTTTGCGATTAATGAGAAAGGAGAAAGTGTTCTCATGAGGACTACCACAGGGTGGCGAGTATGCATTGATTATCGGAAGTTGAACAATGCAACGCAAAAAGATCACTTCTCATTGTCGTTCATCGACCAGATCTTAGAGAGATTCGCAGGTCAACACTATTTCTGCTTTCTGGATGACTATTTAGGACATAATCAGGTGGTCGTTCATCCCAAGGATAAGGAGAATACTGCCTTCACTTGTCCCTATGGCACCTTCACATTTAGGAGAATGATGTTTGGGATTTATAATGCCCCGACAATATTTCAAAGGTGCATGATGGTCATTTTCTTCCACATGATAGATGACGTCCTAGAGATCTTTATGGATGACTTTTGGGTGTATGTCTCTTTGTTTGATGATTGTCTTAAAAAATTAGCGAGAGTGCTAAAACGATGCATGGAGACAGATCTTGTGCTCAGCTGGGAGGATAGTCATTTCATGGTTCAACAGAATATTGTCCTTGGACATATTGTGTCTGAGAAAGGGATTGAGGTCAATAAGGCCAAAGTAGAGTGTATTGCCAAATTATCTCCACCGACCTCAATGCGGCAGGTACGATCATTCTTAGGGCATGAAGGTTTCTATAAGTGATTCATTAAGGATTTTAGCAGAATTTCTAGACTGTTATGTAACCTACTCGCGAAGGACCAACCATTTCTTTTCGATGATGCCTATCTCAAGACATTTTTATCTCTGAAGGAGGACCTGACCACTGCCCCTATTCTTCGATCTCCCAATTGGTCAGTACCTTTCAAAATCATATGTGACACTTTTGATTATGCGGTTAGAGCCATTCTTGGCCAAAACATCGAACATAGGTCTCATGTCATCTATTATGCTAGTAGGACCCTCTTCGATGCTTAGATGAATTATACGACCACTGAGAAGGAACTGCTAGCTGTAGTATTTGCCTTAGAGAAGTTTCATTTTTATTTGTTAGGCTCTAAGGTTATCATTTACTCAGATCACACTGTTTTGCACTATCTGATGAGTAAAAAGTATACCAAACCGTACCTTATTCGGTGGATCCTTCTGCTATAAGAATTTGATCATGAGATTCGAGATAAGAGTATATGTGAGAATCTTGTAGCAAACCGTCTGTCCAAACTGACGGTGGAGACATCCACTTATCAGGGACAGATTGATGATTCTTTTCTGAATGATCAACTTTTTTATGTCAAGTGTCTGCCTTGGTTTGCAGACATCATCAACTACTTGGTAACGGGAGAGTTCCCTATGCATTAGAACAAGAATGAGAGAAATCATTTTATGGTGTAGGTAAAACATTATTTCTGACAGGATCCAGAGATATTGCAATGATGTCCTGACCAGATGATTTGAAGGTACATCCCCGAGGATGAGTTCGCGTCCATTCTAGAGTTTTGTCATTTCTTGGCCTATAGAGGTGACTTTTTAAGTCAAAAGACCGCGATGAAGGTCCTCTAGTCTGGATTTTGGTGGCCGACACTGCATCGAGATGCTTAGGAGTTCTGTAGGAGATGCTTACGCTGTCAGCAGATAGGGAGTATTTCCAAGCGTGATATGATATCCCTTCTCCCCATTGTTGTCGTAGAGATTTTTTATGTTTGGGGTATCGATTTTATGGGACCCTTTCCGCCTTCGTTTGGTTATGTCTATATTTTAGTGGTGGTCGATTATGTATCCAAATGGGTTGAGGCTGTGGTTACATGAATCAATTATCACAAAGAGGTGCTTAGATTTATCAAGCACAACATCTTTAGTAGGTTCGATGTTCTGAGAGCTATGATTAGTGATGGAGGCAAGCACTTCAAGAATGTGCATGTTGCTTCCTTACTCAGAAAGTACTCTGTACATCATCGGATTGCTATGTCATACCAACCACAGAGGAATGGCCAGGTTGAGGTCTCCAAGAGAGAGATTAAAGGGATTCTCGAAAAGACAATCTGAACCGAAAGGACTGGTCCCAACACTTCGATGATGCATTATGGGCATACAGGACTGCTTTAAAGACCACGATTGGCATGTCCTCTTACCGATTGATTTTTGGAAAGCCATGTTGTCTCCCCATTGAGTTGGAACATAGGGCGTATTGGGCGATTAAGAAGTTCAATTTTGATATAACCCAAGCTGGTGCAGAGTGCAAGTTGCAGATGAGTGAGCTTGAGGAGTTGCAAAATGATGCGTACGAGAGCGCCAAAATCTACAAGTATCGAACTAAGTATCTTCATGATCAACATATTTTGAGAAAATAGTTCAAGCCTGGTTAGAACGTTTGGCTTTTCAATTCGCGACTCTAGCTATTTCCAGGGAAGTTAAAGTCTAGATGGGATGACCCATTTATAGTCTAAAAAGTTTTTTCGCATCATGCTATTGATATCTTGGACCCCGAACATGCAACAATTTCAAGGTCAATGGGCAACGGTTGAAGCCCTATATTTCTAGGGCCGTTACTAGTTAAGACATCGAGGCCATTTACCTCATTGATGTGCGAGGCAACGCACAGTGTATGTATGTTGTACCATGAATATTTAGGCCAATTTTTTTCATAGTTTTTCATAGTCTTTTGCATATTTCTTTGTATCTTGATTCATGAGCATGTATGATAGATCATATATACATTTCATTTTTGTTGGATTTGGTTTATGAGTTATAGGTGACAGTTAAGATTCCTAGCACGGATCAAGTGACTTCTACTCCTTCCCTTGCATGTCTTTTGTTTCATAGTATGCATTCATCTAGTTTCATGTAAGCATGGGGGTGTGCCACTGAGGACAGTGTCATTCAAGCATGGGGAGAGTATAGTTTGCACACCTAATTTTTTCTTTTTGTCCTGCATTGATGAAAACTCATAAAAAATTAGGCTTTTAAGGAATGAGTTTTAACCAATATGAATGCTTTATACAATCTAACATTTTAGACAATTTTCAAGCCCCACAAAAATAAATTTTCTGACACTAATATAGAAAAATATGGTTATTTATATGGATTTTCAAAAAATGATGATAGATGCATGTTAGAGTTTCATTTTGAATCACAAGTATAAATATGCACATTTATTTTTTTCAAAACTAAGCAAATGAACAACATAAAAAATAAGGCTCAAAAAGTAAAAATGAGCATACGTTTAGTTATTTTATGTCTTCGTATTTTTCAGTAACTGAGCTTAGATACAAGTTGAAGTGTTTGATTCCCATGTCGAAAAGGATAACGAAGCAAATCACTTCTTTGTCTAAGTTGATATTTGTGGCCTATTTGGTTCGAGCAAGTAAAGCCTGAGGGGTGTTTACACCTGGTGCCCTAAAGCCATCTGGTTTGATAGCCACCGACCCAAAAGCCCACTACATAGACTTTATAAAGAGCCTAATAGATGTTGATATTACACATGACAAGAATCAGGCTATACGTAAAATTATAAAAATTGAAGGTCTAGTGACTCGAGTAATTAAGTCTGAGGAATACTTTGTATCTGGTGCCCTAAGGTCGTCTGGCCTAGGAGTCACTGACCCAAAGCTCATTACACGGGTCACAAAAACTGGATATTTGATATAGTGTTCAACAAAAAGAAAGAAAAAGTAAGAAAAAAATTAAAAATTTGAAAAGTAGAAAAAAAAAAAGAGCATAAAGATAAAGTTCACTGCTTAGGAATAATTTTTGAGAAACCTATGCAGAAAACATATAAGTGAGGAAAAATAAACAATGACATGTGTATATTTGATTTTCTGAGAATAAAGCATAAATGATTACGATATTTAGAAAAGTAAAGAAAAAAAGTTTTTATTATGTGGTGTCATGTAAAGACTCTCAATATGTTTTGAAAGTGTAATGACATGAAATATTCGTAAAAACAAACTCCTTAACTACCTAATACTTTGTAAAGTTGGAATCTTTATGTATACATGACAGAGATGTTTGTGGGTAGCATCATTGCAAACCCTCATGAGACTTTACTCGTCCATTGGGGTAATCCAGGAGTTAAAAGGGCTTGTTGCATACGCTAAATGCAATTGTGATTCCTACGGAAGTGAGTTAGGTTTTTGCTTTGTTAGTTTGCTTTTGTTTTATTATTCAGGGTCAGTTTGCTCGAGGACTAATAAACGATGTTTTATTATTCAGGGTCAGTTTGCTCGAGGACTAATAAACAATAAGCATGGAGGAATTTGATCATGCATAAATTCTATATTTTATATGCATATTTTTATGCATGATCCATCAAAAAATTGTATTAAAAACCTATTCTTGTGAACATTTTCGATAAACTACTTTAAAATCAAAATAAAGTTAAAAATGCCAATTTTCAAGTCTTCCCTACATTTTTCATTGTATTGATTAGTTTAGGACTTTTAAGTTTGTAGTTCAATTAGTTTAGGAATTCCAACTAACACTTTCTAATTTTTTTAGAAGTTTCTTTTTGTGAAACACGTTTTTAGAGGAGGGTAGTTTTTAGAATTTTTAAAACTTAACTAGACTTTTTTAGAAATTTTAGTTTTAACCAAGATTTGCAATATAAAAACATCTTTTTCAGCAGAGGGGGGCATGTTTCCCCTTGAATTTCATGCCAGCCTCCTCTCCCTCTTCCTCCTCCTTTTCACTCCCAACCGGTTCTCCCTGTTACTCTTGGTCTTTCTCTCCTGTTCTCTTCTTGCTTCTAATCCCTTCTGACATCGGTTCTTCTTGTCCCCATTTGTCGAAGGCACGCGCAACTCGAAGGAAAGATCACTTCTTTCTCTCAACCCCTCCATTGGAAGCATATCATGACGTTTGCTTCTTCTCTCCCATCTCTTTATTAGTTTTTCTTCGCATTTAGATTAGATTCACTTTGATTTGTTTCGTTGCATGCATATAAAAATATTTTTTTTATCACATACCTCATATTTGATTCTTTGCATAGTGCACATCATCTAGAATAAGTTGATTTTCATTCTATCATCTGCATATTAGATTAGACATTCATTGCATCTTTCATTGTTAGTAGTTTTTAATTTCTTTTATTTATATTAAGTTCGGTCAGTTATTATCGTTAGAATAGAAGTTGTTTTAGTGCTTTTAATCGGTTACACGTAGATTATAGCATTATGCTTACTCCATGAAAATAGGAAGTTAACTATTCATGTTAGGCCGTAGCACATCATTGTCTAGATCAGTTGATCTAATTGTGCGATCAGATCTAACCAGATGTAAGAGTTGTCTTTATGAGAAGCCGATCGACCAAGGGAAAATCGATACAGCCGAACTGCTTCGGACCTGCACCATAGACCTGATTAGTTGGCTAAATCAATCTGCCCAGACTTAAGGAAACCACAGTCTGCGTTAATCTGAGTTATACAGACTCACATTACACGCAACTGATCCGCACAGTTTGAGAGTCTCTCAAAACTGGGTGTCTGAATAACTCAAATTGCTATTTTCTTTAACATGCAACATGTAATAAACTTCTAATTTCATGTGTTTCGTATTTAGCATAGTGGTCGTCATAGTTCAAAGTTGATTTGGTTCATAAATAATTTGTTTTAATACAACTCGTGTTTTGCATAGTCATTAGTTTGTATCATCAATTATTTTTTTTAGTATATTTTAGTCCAGTCGTGTGAATAGTATTTTAGTTAATCTTCCTTGGGTTACAATTAGTTTAGCATATTCTAAGTTGCACTTTCTTTTATTTAATAGTTAATCATTTAGATTAATTTAACATTAGGTTAATCGGCTTTGGTAGAAGCATATATTTTTAGTTAATCAATTAAATTAGATTCATTTACTTTATAGTTTTAATTGGTAGTTTTTAAGTTCATGTTTTTCTTGAATCAAAATTAGTTAGTTCGTTTTAGTTTATTTCAAGATTAGTTAATTAGTTTTACATTTGTTTCAAGTTAGTTAGTTTGTTATTTACTTAGTTATTTGTTATATGTTAGTTACAAGTTTGTTATAATTGTTAGATTAGTTTGTTAGAGTCTTGTTTTAGTCATTTTTCATCAAACTAACCTTAGATTTTGGCATAGTTTTCTTGATTTTTGTTTTTATTTTGTAGTTTTGTTTTGCAGGAAAGCAGTTGTGTGTGCGATAAGCCCTCAAACGTGCTCCTGAAGAGCCCTCTAAGGCCCCCAAAAGGTCCCCTAACAAGGCCCTTCGAGCTCCTCAGAATAAAATATCAGTAGCTTTTATAAGCCTGCTAGTAAAAAAAGAAGCACTGAAGATCAAAGGGACTAGAGCTGAAGCAACTGAAGACCCTTTTTACTTTCTTTTAGATTAGGTTTATTTATTTTATTAATTTGGGTTTGTAATAAGGTCATTTATTATTTTTGAACCCTTTGCAAGAGGGTAACTCATTGTAATAGTTAGTTACTTTTATTTATTTATTTCTAAGGCAATAAAACTTACAATTTGTGTGGAATACAAAGTTTATTCTCTCGTTCTCTGAGTTCGACCCAGATCTCACCCTAGTGTAAGTCAATTTTTATTATTATTTGGTGTCTGGATTTCACAAAACATTTTTATCAAAAATATCTTTTTAAAATATCATTTTATAAAACATACACCGGTTTACAATTTAGACAATATGTATGCCAATATTTTATAATTCTCTTAATAAAGAGATGTGGGGATAGAAGATAATGCCAAAATTTGTCAACAATCAATTAAACCACATAGTTTAGAAGCAGTTTTGGGTCATAGCTCAATACATGGTCTTTATTAGTATACTGAAATATCATTTGTTGCTTATTGCTTTTGCAAGAAAGGAATAATTTATGAGGAACATAGAAACCTTTTTATGGATCAATAATCCATAGATGAGTTATTGGAGGAGAAAAATAAGAAAAAAAAAATCATACTATACTATGCTTATAGAATAAGAGTCAGTACTGCAGTTATATGAACCAATGTGAATGACTTACCAATTGTTAAATACTAGAATACTACTACAAAAACAATATTTGGCCATGTAATAGTTGGGTAAACCATGATCCCTAACTTGTAATAAAAATTCTCAATATTGTCAAGGGGCTATCCATCAAGGTGTTGATGTTTTATCTCAGGTTCAATTAGTATGTCTGCTCTCTGTATCTACAAGACAACATAGAAGTGATCAATTATATAACATGCATCCTTGTCTAAGATAAGTAATATCAATTTCAAGAAAATAAAAATACCCTAACCTTAAAAAGTGCATTAGGTTTATGTTCGACCTATTTAATAGTGTGGGAGTCATGATCAACAACAATCTTGTCATCATAATAGAATAAACAAATAACATAACCTCAAAAGAGAACACGTGAAACAAAACATGATTTGCATAAATATTAGATGGCAGATAAATGTTGAAATGTCTTTGCTAACCAGTCCAGAAGGATCAATTGTAGAGATATATATCATAGATGAATGGTTGAGTTTTTCTTTCATGTATTTACGTAGAATTGAAACAAGACATAACCATGAAAAGCGTAACTATGATGGTTTGCCGGTTGAGAACCCTACAGGATACTTTTTGAGAAACATTAGGTCTGACATGAAATATAAGGTAAAATGTAAGTTTGAATCAGGAATTTTCCCTATGTAGTTCATGTGCCTTTGCCCCATTCCCTTGCATTGTGTTCTCTTCTCAAGTAATGATTTTGATCTATTAGTTTGAAAATGGAATGGCTTATGGTTTTTTGAGTTTTTTTGCTGCAGATCTTTATAGGAGATATTTTAAAAGCCTTATCATCTAACATGGCAAGTTTTTCTTGTTCATTCTCTTCATATGATGGGACAATGTTTAACTCGCGGAATCATTTACATGTCATCTTGTTCCAATAAAAGGGATTGTAATCATGTTGTCTTGCAGTGTTTTTTGTATTATCTGCTAAACATCTACCTCAACCTTTTGTTACTTTTTCTCATGAGAAAAAACTCTTCATTAACCCATTTTAGGTCATTTTAGCAAAAATTGAGCTACCTCTAGGTAGAATTTAGCTTGCATGAGCTCCAGATTTAGTTCACATCAGTATAATTGACCTTCATTCCAGCTCAAACCGAATACATTTTCGTAATGCACTTCACTCCAGTGTGTATTTCTCACCATTTCACTGAGAATGATGTCATTTCTCAATCATCCAGTCTAGGAGTTTAGTTGGGTCAATGTCATTTTAGTTCATCTGAGTTTAAAAACCCAAGAACCCCATTCAATCCAGTTCAAACCTCATTGCCCAAGTGTCACTCTTTGACCTGCAAGGGAAAAATCATTTCTCGATCATTTTCATGCAGAATATCAATTATATCAAATTTTCAAGCTGGTACAATGGACAATCTAGACTCGGATCATTCCATTCATTTGATATTTTATCTATATCCGAGATCCAATTCACATTTCAATTCGGACATTGGATCCAATATCGAATCTGATATCCAATTTCTATTTCAAACCTAGATCTTTTATCCAATTCATTCCACTACTTATATCCAGAATCCAATTTGCTTTCTGAACCTGGATTATCTCATCAGATATCTAGGATCCAACCCTTTGTCATTTCGGATCCATTTCCATTTCATTTTTTATTTGGGGTCCACTTTTTGAGTCTGACTCTGATCCGAGAGTCATTTCATTTGTCTTATCAAGATTCAAAATTTATTTTCCAATTCTCTCTAGGATCTTTCATCATTTTTATGGTTCAAGATCCCAATCCATTTGTCATTTTAAAGCTTCGTATCCAAATCCAGATTCAAACCTTTTTCTGATTTCAAATCTGGGATTCAAAAATCGATTTTTACATCTTCTATACAAACTCAGTGCTTTACATTTGATATTTTGAAAAGATTTTTCAAAAACATCATTTTTTAATGTGTCAGATCTAGATCCAGACTAGATTTCAATCCGGACTTTTATCAAGATCGATAAGAAGATCCAATTCATCTCAGATGGGACCCACATAGGTGGCGTCAGTTCATGATTATTTTCTAACATTTTGGTTATTTTAGAGCTCTAGTTGATTTAGGGCTCTACTTTATCTTTTTACTTTTTATTTTATCCCTTTATTTTAACATTTATTTTTAACCCTTTTTAATATTTTATTGGTTTCAAAAATAGACGGGGTCCACTTAGTTGGCGTCACATCTTGATCATTTCCTTGATTTGATCTTCATATTTTAGTTATCTCAAAATTTTAGTTGATTTAGGATTGCATTATCGTTTTATCCTTTTTTATTTTATCTTTGTTTTTAACTTTAACCTTTTTAAAACCTTTGTTTTAAAACTTGTTTTTAAAACCAAATGTGGGGCCCACATAGGTGACACCACATTTGAGAGTATTTAAGTTAGCTTAGGTTTTCATTAGGGTTCTAATTAGGAAAGTCAAGGTCAAATCAATTAAGAAAAATTGCCCCCCCCCCCACCCTTTCTTGTTTATCCCTTTTAATTAAGAGAGTTCCAACTAGATCGGAACTCTCTAAACCAAAGCCTAAAAAAATTATAAATAGAGCCCCATAAGGGGGGGTCGACCCATGCTTTTCCTCTCTTCTCTTCCTCTCCTCCAAGCTCCAACAGCTCCTTCCTCCATTGAAGATCCAAGGTGAGCTTTTCTTCTTCCCTTTTTATTATTTTAATTATTTTAGTTAATTTTTTATTAAATCCTCCATTGTCATCCCCTCTTAGCTAGTTGCTTCCTTCTTTTACATTCAAGAATTCATATATGTGCTTCAAGAAGATGATCGATTGAGCATAGATTGCTATTTTATTTTTTTTAAACCATGACTAGATTTATTTTATTAATGCCTAAAAAACGATTGAGATTCAACCCCTCTATAGATCGAATCCATCTTTTAATGGCTAAATCAAGTTCTTGATCATGATTCCCTGTATTTTAATATTTATATAATCATGCTCATGCATATTTTTATTATTTTATACATTTAATCATGACTCATAGCCTTAGTTACACATTTTATTAGTTTTGCCATGCTTAATTAGATTTCTTTTTGTTCTAGGGTTTAAGATTTTACAGTCTTGATTTCTAACTGTCTGTTTATGCTATTATTTTACCTGTTTATGTTAATTGTTTAAATCTAAATTTTTTATGATAGAATTATGCATCTCTCTATGGTTCCCAATAAAAAAATTGATTTTTTTTAGTTTTGTAACCTGCTTTCAAAAATCAAAGTTGGAACCTGTTTTCTGCACCGTCAAAACACTGTGCAGAATTACAAGCTACTTGTCAGGATCATATCTCCCTCACCGGAGATCGTATTTCAGATCTGTAAAAAGCGGCATCTTCGTCTATGTGTCTAGTTTATTTTGTGTTTTTTTTTGGATTTTCTATGGCGGTTGTAAACACCGCAAAATTTCACCTTCATCCAGTGTTTACATTTCATGTGTCACTATAAATCACTGCATGCATTCGACATGTCATTTCATTTCATTGCATAGAATTTCTTGTCATTGCATCTCGTTATCGAGATCCAAAACTCCTGTTTTCAAAATATTAAATCCAGATTCAAGTTTTTAAAACCTTTCTTTCGAAATCAATTTCAAAATTTGGGTTTTAAATTAACATTTTTGCCATTTGCCAACCCCCAGGATCTTATATTTCAAAATGTTTTTCTCATAAAACAATCTGGATTCATTTGAAACTCAATTTCAAATGATCTCAATTCTCAGATGAGGTCCATTTAGGTGGTGTCACTTTTGTATTCTTTTATTTGTCAAAAATCTCAAAAAATTTAGAGTCCTAGTTGGATCAGGACTATCTTTTTATCTTTTTGAATCTTTTCAAAACTTCATTCTGATTTTAAACCAGTTTTGGTCATATCCTTGCATATTTTTATCATTTTGATCAAAATTTTAGAGTCCTAGTTGGATCATGACTCTTTTTTCAGAGTCCTAGTCGGATCAGAACTCTACCTTTTACTGCCATTTTTACTTATTTTTGAGAAAATATTTCAAAATCCTTTATTTTGGCCAAAATCCTAGAGTCCTAGTCGAATTAGGACTCTTTCCCCAGAATCCTAATCGAATCAGGATTCTATCCTAGTTTCATCCTTTACTCCTATTCTTCGCTTGTTTTCAAAACCTTCTCATATGATTTTCAAAAGAGCCAAAATTCTAGAGTTCCAGTTGGATTAGGACTCTATCTTTCATATCTATTTTCAATCAAATCTTTCGAAAGGAGTAAAAAACTTAGAGTTTTAGTCAAACCAAGACTCTATTCAAAGAGTCCTAATTGGATCAGGACACTGACCCTGATTTCAATTTTGAGAGAATCTAGCCCAAATCTCTTTATTTATCTTTTCAAATTTCAAAATTATTACACCTTTATCATAGAATTTCAAAATTCTGGGATTTTATCTCAGAGTCCTGATCGAATCAGGACTCTATCCTAAGTTCATTTTCACTGGTTTTCAAAAGTTCCTTTTAAAATCTCTTCATTTGATTTTTAGAAAACCAAAAATTCTCGGAGTTCTAGTCGAATTAGGACTCTTCCTTAGAGTCCTAGTCAGATCAGGACTCTCTACTGGACTTCAATTTTATCTTATTTTCACCTATTTTTAAAATCCTCTCATTTGTTTTCTTAGAAAATCCAAAATTCTGAGAGTCCTAGTCCGATTAGGACTCTGTCCCTTAGAGTCTCAGTTGGATCAGAACTTTGTTTAGATTTCAATACTTGTTGCTATTTTCACAAGTTCTTTCATCTATTTTCAAAAAATACCAAAAAAATCTAGAGTTTTAGTCCGATCAGGACTCTGTCCCAGAGTCCTAATCCAGTTCGGAGTCTATTCCGAAGTTTGTTTTTACTTTCATTTTCGTTCTTTTTCAGAAATTAGGTCATTTCACAGAGTCTCGGTTGATTTAGAACTTTATTTCAGAGTTTCGGTTGAGTTAGAATTCTAACCCTGACTGTGTTTTCTGACTTATTTTACCAGTTCTGATGAAAAATTTCAAAAACTTCTTCATTTGGCTTTCAAATTCTAAAATCTTAGAGTCCTAATTGGTTCAGGACTCTGGTCCAGAGTTTTAGTTCGTCTAGGACTCTGTTTTCAAAACCTTTGAATTTAAACTGTTGATTTTAACCTCTTTTAAAGCCATTTTTAGTCTTTATTTCAATTTTTTCAAAACCCTGATGTGGGGCCCACTCAGTTGGCGCCATATCTAGAGGAGTTATGACCCAGTCAGAACTCTGTGTCATTTCAAAACCTTTAATTCTAAGTCTACTTTTGAATGTCTTTTGAAAAATTTCTCATTTTCAAGTTTCAAAATCATTTTTGAAAATTCAAGTGGGGCCCAATCGAGGTGGCGCCACATTTGCAAAAGTCAGGGTTAGACTAGGGTTAGTCAGTATGCTAGTTAGGTTAGGAACTTAGTAGGTTTCAAATTGATTTTAAAAACTCATCTTTACTTTAGTTTTAACTAGTGATTTTTAAAGTTTTAAAATCAGGATTTTTAATCCAATGTGGGCCCACTCTAGGTGGCACCACATTTGAGGTATTTTAGAGTTTTGACTAGGGCTTAGATAGGCTAGTAATTAGGTTAAATCTCTTTAGAAAAATCGCCACCCACTAATGATCTTGGATAGGTTTTAAAAAGGGAAAGTTTGGAATTAAGAAAATCTTAATTAAACCTAATTATTTTCTATCTAAAGTAAGAGGGGGGTCGACCCCTATTCTTCTCCTCTTCTAATTCTTGGACTCTCTCTCTCTCCTCTCCAGCACTTCCTCCTTCCTCCATTGCAGTTGCACTCCCAAGGTAAGGTTTTAAAAAAAAATTGTGTTTTTATTAGTGTCTTTCCATGTTTTAACATGGATTTCACCATGGATGCCCCTTGCTCATGGATTCCAACCATGATTTTCGATCAAGAACACCAAGACCGATCTAAGAAGATGGTCTAATCTCGTTTAGTGTTGTTTTTTGAGATTCTAATTCATGAGAATCGTCTATATTGTTGTTTTTCATATTCTTAACCAATGAAATATGCGATTTACCCGTTAAATGAGCTAAATCCATATTTTCAAAGGTAAAATTGATTTCAATCATGGATTTTCTGTATTTTTTTATTTTTTGTCATAATAATGATTGTTTTACATATTTCAGCATTAAATTAAATTTTGTTTTGCTGTTTAGGTATTTTTTTATTGTTTTTCATTATTAAATCATGTTCTTTTTAGTGTTTTATTGGATTTTCACATATTCCGATTTTAGATATGTAGAAATCATGCTATTTCGTGTTTAAATCTTTGTTAGAAATTCTAATTTTTTATATTTAGTCCACAGATTTGTCAGTAAGTCTCTATAAAAAAATTAGAGGTTTTGGGATTCAGAAACCTTGCTAAAAAAATATAAAGTCGAATCTTGATTCCTGTTGATTAAAATTGTTATTCATGTTCAAGTATAAGTTGCAGTTACATTAGTTTTGTCATCCAAGATCCGATTCAGAATCCATAAATTTCAATAGCTTCGTATTAGAGTCTATTATTTACTGTAAAATTTTCATAATTTTTTGTCACTGTTTGCTATTTTTGCTCTGTCAGAAAGTTAAGTCAACTTTTTAGAACTTCTTATACTCTGTTAAAACCTTAATTCAACTTGTGTTGATCATATCTCCCTAACCGGAGATCCGATCAAAGATCTGTAAAAAGGGAAGTTCATTATCTACATGTCTAAGTTCATTATCTACATGTCTATTATTCACTGATGAAATCTCAAAATTTTTTGATGTGTTTTGCTATTTGTTCTTGTATTTGAAACTGGAAGTGCCTGTTTTGATTGATTTTGTATTCGTTATATTCAAGTACAGATTGCCGTAAGGATGTCTCCCTAACCGGAGATGATTTTTTCGATATTTAAATAGGAGAATCTTTGTTTTTCTGTCTATTATTATTCTATAAAATTTTATGTATTTCTATGGTGATTTGACCCCTAATTTGGGCGTAGCATTGAAACAGGTAGTGCCTGCAGGCAAAAATAACAAATTTTAGGGTTTTCATGCAATTTTCATATTAAAATAATGTCAAAATTTGATCTTTATGTTTCTAAATTAATTTTAGGGTTACAAGAAGTGCAGGTATCGAATTTTATTAATTTTGGATCTCATTTGATACTTGGATGAATTAAATGGCAAAACAGGGTACCCGCAGGATCCTGAAACATTGACAAAATCATGATTTTCATGATATTTTAGATTTTTTTTATATAAGTTCATGTTTTTAGGGTTTGTGTATGTTTTTAATCATATTAGGGTGTTTTCCCATCCGATTTTATGTTTATTTGATTTCATTCAAACCCCAAATCCAAAGTTTTACCAAAATATTTTCTGAAAACTCTAATTTCAAGGCCATAGTCTTGCTATCAGGGGCATTTTGGTCATTTGACCTCAATTTAGAAATCCTTAACTTAGATTTTCTTATTTTCAATCATATCATATTATCTTGTGTTTGATTTATTCTCATTTGAATTTCAAAATTTGCATTTTATAAAATATCTTTATGAAAATCCCTGGTTTGAAGGTCATAGACTTGCTATCAGTAGCATTTTGGTCATTTGGACCCCAATTTCGAATTTTAAAATCTCATCTTCATATTTCCAATGCAATTTCATCATTTATGTTTATATCAGGGAAGTATGAATTGGGTTTACATCTGGATAATATCCGACAATTGCCAATATTTTTGGATAAATCTAGATAAACCTACATTTTTGTGTTAACCTGTTTTCTAGTCTTGCAAAAACATTCAAGAAGAAGGTGTTTCTTTATTTTCCTTTATTCAATTCAATGTAATATCAAAGTTATAATATTTGGAATAAGATTTACATTTTCTACTTAGAATACGGAGCATTGCATATAGTTTAATTCTGCAAATATCAATATCTGATGTATGTCAATTCATGCATATTTTTACAAATCCACCATGGTCTACACGAATGGCACATGCATTAGCTTATAGAGAGTTGGTGAACTCCATCGAGTTTGTATTTTTTGCTATAGTCAGAATATGAACGAAATCCAGATTTACCATCTTCTTTTAAGCCACATTCATCCTACACTCTTAGGCTAACTTCAAAATACAATGCATTTCACAAAAATACAAAAAGATTTTCTCAATTCTTCAAAACAATATCTTTTAAATCCATATTCATTCATTTCATTCAATTTGAAATTTCCAATTCCAATTCCAATTCAGAGAAATCAATTTTCTCAAAATTTTCTAAGTCTTACTAAGAAAATGATTTTCTCAAAACTCTGAGCTTTCAAGTGGTATTTCAAATATTCTTCAAGTTGAAATCACGATTTTTCAAGTCATAATATCTTCAATTTCAAAGTCTGAATTCAGAGAAATCAAATTTTCTCAAAGTTATTTGAAATTCCTCAGAAATTGATTTTCACAAAACACTTGTATTTATTCAGAAATCAATTTTCTTTTCTTTAGAAACTCTCTCCCAATCATGATTCACGATTTTCAAAGTGTTATATATTTCAAGAGTTTTCCAAGTATTTCAAATATTCAAGGCAAACATCATGTTTTCAATCTACATTTTTAGAAAATTCATAGCACATGCCTGATTCTTTGTGCATTTAGGAATAGAACATGATTTAGATAAGTTGAGCAAAGCAAAGCAAAGCACTAGATTGATCCTTGGTTCAATTACCCCTGGTAAAGGTGCCAGGAACGGTTGAACCTCGTACTGACAGGCGAGTTCCATTCTAGGGAATTTTCCCGCATTTTAAAAACGAAGGCGCGTTATTTTCAAATATTTTTTCAAAGGTCAGTTTAACTTGCAAAAGTAAAATTTTGCGATGATAACAGGTTTGGCGATCGAGATGGGACCTGTCTTCGCCTGATCAATCTAATGCTATGCTTTGTTCAAGTTATCAAAATTGTGCTCTACCAAATGTCAGTTTTATTTTCTGATATCATGTGAACCTAGGAGCTTAGACTCAAACCCAGCTGACATGGATTGCATGTAGACTAGGCATGGTTTGGTAGGACCAAATTGAGGAGAAATTTTCATGCTCACTTAGACTTAGGTCAAATACAATCCTCCTCAATCTAGGGTTTGATTGAAAAAAATGTTTGCTTCTTCAAACTTTTCAAAATCTATCTCTCTAGGTCTTAGAGCCCTCTATTTTCTTGCATGTGATCATATTTCTAAAACAACCCCACCTATCTTAACCCGGTCTTCACGTTGATGGGCTTTCTTTCAAAACCATAGTTCAGGATAAAGCCTCACAACTGGGCCACCTATTTGGGCTGACGCCCCCCTGCCACGTACCAAGGGCCATAGTCCAAAGTATATCGGCAGGCGCTCAAAGATGTTGGAAAACACAAGCCTAGAACTGGAGAAATTGATTTTATGTCACGGACATCGAGCTTCGGCTCAAGTATATTGGCATAGCATGATTGGACACAGATGATCTGAGCCTAGAGTCAAGATTAGGGTCCTACAAGCTCTTTCAAAACTTATGCATTTAGAGTCAACGTTTTGGGAATGCTCTGTGTGCATACTTGTTTATGCAGGATGTGATGTATTCGTTTTTCTATCTTATTTTGTCATATTTTTCCAATTTTTTAAAAATATTGGACGATTTTCCAAAATACCTCATTTTCTAATTTATGAAACCCTTCTTTGTATTTTCTCAAAACCCTGGATGATTTTTCCAAATCATCCACTTTTTCTTCAAAACTCCAGGTGATTTTCCATCCTTTCGTTCTTTTGGATCTTGAATTTCCAGCTTCGTTTTTATCCTGCCTGCAATTTTTCAAAATTCCTATATTTTCCCAAGTCTAATTCCAATTTTTTCCATTTTCCAGTCAGATGGCATTCAGTTAGCTTGATTATGTCTTTCCTGAGGGTCACATCTCCTACGAGGTGAGGCAAGGTCTTCCCGAGCATCGAGTCCTCAGCACTAGATCCTTCATTCTCTGATGGTACTATTTCTGGCTCAAAAAATTCTCTCGTATGTTTTTGGACCATTTGAGCAATTGTGGGTTAGAACTCGCATCCGCTGTGAGAAAACAGACAGTCACCGACAATTTGATCCATGCATTGGCAGAGCGGTAGAATCTGCATACGTGTACCTTCTGGTTCTCATGGGGAGAAATGACTATGTTAATGAATGAGTTTTCAGAGATCATGGGATTGCCCGAGTCAGCCGGTCAACCTGGAGACCCATTGGAACAACAATTCTTGATCAATGTCAAGGGTTTGGATCCCCGAGAAGCTTTAGCTCGTGTGACAGGACGTAAGTCTTGGCCGCTGATCGAGGAAGATGAAAATGAATATGTTAATCTGCTCAAGATCTATAGACAGTATGAAGCATTCGTAGAAGTCAGCTCCTTATCCTGAACAACTCGAGAGAGAATCCAGCATGAGATGGTCCTATGCACTGTGGGATTGGCTCTCTTTCCAGATGGATGAAGTTACGTAGACATCAGGATAGTTCAACTTCTACGAAGATGAGAAGTCGACAGACCAGTCGCCTCTCTATAGCCATGGCTGCACTCGCTTTTCTGTACCGAGGGTTAGCCCGTTTCACACTCGGAGAATCCATTCTAGTCGATAGGTGCACCTATACCTTGCAATCCTGGTTCCTCCGGCATGTGCCAACCTGAACCAATTCATTTAGTTACAATAGTGAAAAGCTGCTTCCAGTATCCTGATACTGATTCTTGATCGACAACCTTCAAGAAGAAGAAGTTGTGTGGGATTACTTTGATCATCAGGAATCACCTCCCAGATATACTTATGCATACGACAAGCGGTTTAGGCTACATGGCCCATTCTTTCGCACCTACTACCATCCAGAGCGATGTGTCAGATAGTTTTCTCAAAGACATAAGCGCATGGAAGCTCATCTATTATCAGGGATCAAGCCAGAGTTCGATCTCACATCAGATTAGTGGTCTGGAGCATATCAATCTGCCAGACATGGCTGAGATTCTTTTGTAACTCTTACTATTTTTCCTGGTCCTCAAGCTTATTATTAATAAAACTATTTTTCCTTCAACAATTCTCACTCTTTTATGGTTTGACGACCTCGCCTAGGTAACAAGGCATATTTTAGTTGTTTATCTATTTCTACAAAGAATATCAATGCAATTGTCGTGATGCCAGCGACGACCCAATCCCTGGTAATGGGGTATCCTTCAAAATTGTTAACCTAACCCTCCTTAAATGTTTTCCCCTTTATTTGTCTTATTTCAAAGCTATTCTTCCAAGCTAATTGCCCATTTTGTCTTGCAGAGAGCAATTGCAATCTTATATGGTTCAGACAAGATCCGGCAGGAAAATTGCACCAGTTTAGCATATCAGTTCTCCCTCAGCCTCCGAGCAAGAAATGTCGTCTCCACGATCTCCCAGGGGTCAGAGCCAGTAAGGCAATGACAATATTGATCCCCAAATGTATGCTTTGTTTTAAAGAATGATGAAGAAAATGTTGTCTGAAGAAACAGAGATCAGTTCAAGAAAGATTCGTAATAAGAAAAAGGGCAAGGACCGAACAATGAAAAAGAATGTGAAGATCTCCAAAAAGCAGTGTCATCACGAGGAAACTTCTGACGAAGCAGAATTAGTGGGTGATACTGATGAAGAATATGAAATTCAACAAGAATTTAGAAGGTTGACTCAGGGATAGGGGTCAGCTTACAAGTCCAAGAACCAGTCTGTCAATGATCCTGACCAGCCACAACTTATAAAGGTGGTCAAGATGATCAAAGACCTGCAAGCTTGTGATAAGGGCAAAAAGGTCTTTACAAGTGAAGATTTTTATGACAGGCTGGATGGGGATGATAATCTCGACAATCTCCCCAAGAAATTTATCAAATTCGATGGATCCGGTGACCCAAAAGCACATCTCGCCATGTTCTTCGCAGAGTGTTCCAAGTTCAAAAGGGACAACCGGGCCTTATTTCTTTGCTTCCCTCGTAGTCTGGAGGGAATAGCTGCGAAATGGTACTCAGATCACGTGAATCCGATTGAATTAAAAGAATTTGACAAGGTAGTGAATTTGTTCATCGAGCGCTTCCTTTTCAATGTTGAGGCACTTCCGACCCTCAGTCATCGCTGCGGCCTCAAGCAGAAAGAGAATGAAAAGGCCAGAGACTTTATTTACCGATGAAAGTCAGCTTGTAACAAGATGAGAGATCCCATATCAGAGAGACATGCACTGTCTTTAATTCTGAGTAATTTCTCGCAGCCTCTAAGAGGCCTCATTTTCATTGCGCCATTCAGAACATTTATTGAATTGACAAAGAGAGCCGAATGACTCAAATTAAGCATGGAGAATAGATTCTATGAAGGCTTCACATTTACCAAGAGAAATAATCAGAATGAATAGAAGAAAAATGCTCATTTCACTAATTCTGTCAAAAACGATAATTGAAATCATTGCAAGGGGTAGAACAAAGACTTTTGTTGTGGTGCAGGGGGTTGAAATCCCCACAAGAATAACTAAAAAGGCAAGTCGGATCCTCAATACAATAAACCACTTCAGCTAGAGCAGAGACCAAAACCTCATGAAAAGGTGAAACATGAAGGGTGGAGCTATGACAGAAAATTTACTCCGCTCGATCAATTGCTCGAGTATATGTTAACCAAAGACACCAAAGACATGGTCAAATTGCTTAGAATGGTCGATCCCCCCCCTTGCCCATGGGGAAGTTCAAAGATCAATTTTGTAAGTTTCACAGGACAATGGGGCATAACACTGAAAATTGTTTTGTTCTCAAAAACATTGTCCAAGACCTTATCGACAAAAATCTTCTCATAGAGGATGTTGAAGATGAAAATATGGAAATTCTGAAATAACCATTTCTCCATCATTCCGCGGCAGTTATCTCAGAGAAGTCATTTCAGCCGCAAGATCACATTAAGTCATGCTCCTATAATGATATCCAAGTCCAAAATCAGGTCCTCGTACTTCAACAGGCTCAGTCAGATACTCAAAAAATGGACCTCATTTCAGCCTTCGACAAGCTGGATATATCTGCAAAAATAGCCAAGAGAATTATGGGATTCCCCAAACATTTCATTAAATCCATTCCAGAAAAGGGCGAGACATTTGCACAAAAGCCAATAACTGCCCTATCCAATGTCTCAATTCTGGATTTGGCACAGGCTTCATCGAAGCATTGACAAGTGTTGAGTAACTTATTGCAGAAAATCAAGGTGAAGCCGAGCACTACTCCCGAAGATATGGCCCAAATCGTCAATCAGGCCATGACTAACGCTCTGATCACCTTTTCAGATGAGGACCTGCCGAAACCTTATGCATTTCACAACAATGCTCTATACACTGTGATTCGAACCAGATGAATGATTGTTTGTCATGTGCTGATAGATGGAGGCAACATCCTCAATATATGCCCAGAAATGACAACAAAAGCTTTGGGCATCAAGGAAGAAGAGTACATCACGGACCCAATCACCATCTATGGGTTCGATAATCATGGTCAGACTGCAAAAGAAAAAAATCTTCCTAGAGATCTTCATTGATTATTTGGTCTATTCAGTTCTCTTCTATGTGGTCAATGTGCTGCTAACGTACAATTTGTTGTTGGGACGAACATGGATCCACAACACAAATGCAATGTCATCTACCTTGCATCAGTGTATAAAGTGGTCAAAAGGTGGCATAATCACAACAGTCTTGGGAGAAGATCCGAAACAGAGGCTTTCACAACCCATGATTCCCAGACCCACTTTTACTGCCGATATCCCAAGCATCGGGGAAATTGATGAAGTCAACCTTGGAGAAAGTCTGGACATACTACATATGGCAGAATCACTAAAGCATATTGTAGCCATGGCTCGATGGCGAGGACTGCAATTCTTCAAGATTGGTGGTCAACTGGATTACAACATTGTTAAAGAGCATCCCCTGTTCCCACAATTTATGAAATCCAAGAAGGGGTTCAATCTATTATTAAGGCATGGTTATCAGCCCTTTAGAGGCTTGGAAAATAATGAAGATGGTCGACTTGAGCCAGTAATCCCTGAGCATCATCCTCGCAGAGCGGGATTGTGTTTCAACGACAAAAGATCTCAAAAGAGCATTGTCTTTGTCAAGGGAGCACATTAGAAGCATTTGTTGTCCTTTCATTTCTATTCTTTTATTTTCACATCGGGATGATATCTTGTTTTATTTCAATCATTGTTATTTGATCTATTCAGTTTTTCAATAAAGTTGCATGGTTTTCTTCATCTATCTGGATGCCATCTGTCTTCTTACTTCTCGCTATCAAATCTTTGTAAATTTATCATCTTACTTTTTTAATTATTTTCTTAGAAAAGGCAATTTGTTTTATGATGGGCAATTTCTCTGAATAAAATTCATTCTATAATTTTCAGAATGTCTTTCCGATCAATCAAGAAGCTCATTCTCAATCCAAATGCCTTTCCAAAACTGGCAGTGATCTACCGAGTTAGCAAGAGAAGAATGCAGTCAGGCTATCAAGCAGTCAGAAGAGTCCACAAAATTTAATTCAACTCTTCAAGAATTACCTGAGTTCGCAATGATTCAGAAACAAGACAAACAGTCATCCTTAGTTCAAGATTCAACTGAGGACATCAATATCGGATCGGAAGATGATCCCAAAATTCTCAAGATCGGCAGCAGTTTGAGTCCGGAAGAAAAAGAAAGGCTCACCAATTTTCTCAAGCAGCATGAAGAAGTATTTACATGGACTTATGAAGTCATGTCGGACTTGATACCAAGTTAGTCGAGCATCGCCTTATCCTGAAACCGGATGTCAAGCCAGTTAAGCAAAAATTGAGAAAGATGGATCCCCGAGTGGAGCAACAGGTCAAGGAAGGACTTAAGGATCTGCTCAAAGCTGTATTCATTCAAACTATTGATTATTCAGATTGATTAGCAAATATTATTGTTGTTCCCAAGAAGAATGGTAAAGTTTGAATTTGCATCAATTTCAAAGATCTCAACAAAGTCACTCCAAAGGATGATTATCTGCTCCCAAACATCGATCTCCTAATCGATAGCACGGCAGGGCATGCCATGTTCTCTTTTATGGACGGGTATTCCGGATATAATCAGATCAAGTTGGCCACTCATGACCAATCCAAAACATCTTTCACCACGCCATGGGGCACTTTTTGTTATACCGTCATGCCATTTGGGCTCAAGAATGCCGGAGCAACCTATCAGCGTGCAATGGCCGCCAACTTCCATGACCAGATGCATAAAATCATGGATGCATATGTCGATGATATTCTGGTGAAATCCAAAGAAGAATACCACATTGAAGCTCTCGACCAAGTCTTCAAACGGGTCATTCTCTATAAGTTAAGACTCAACCCTCAGAAATGTGTTTTTGGAGTAGAATCGGGCAAGCTACTTGGTTTTCTGGTTAGCAAAAAGGGGATAGAAGTGGATCTCTCTAAAATAAAGGCTATCATCGATATTCCACCCCTGACTACTCTCAAAGAATTGCGTAGCCTTCAGGGACACATGCAATCAATCCGGCGATTTATATCCAATCTGGCCATAAGGTGTGAACCTTTTAATTATCTACTCAGAAAAGGAGTGAAGTTCGAGTGGGGACTGGAGTGTCAATAGTCATTTGAGCGCATCAAGAAATATCTCCTCAATCCTCCTATTCTGAAGCCGCTAGAATTGGGTAAGTCACTTTTGCTATATGTCTCAGTCAATCAAACCGCTTGTGGCAGATTCTTGGCACAATATGAAGAAGGTAGTCGAGTAGAGCATGCTATTTACTATGTAAGCACGACTTTCATTGACTATGAAAAGAAATATTCTCAAATAAAAAAGACGTGCCTAGCGCTGGTCTAGATGTGTCAGATATTGAGACATTACTTGCTAGCATCAGAAGTCAGGGTTCTATCAAAACTAAATCCTCTCAAGTATATTCTAAAATAACCTTTTCTCAGCGGACGGATCGCCAAATGGCAAGTCCTATTGATGCAGTATGATTTGGAGTATCTCTCTCAGCAATCTATCAAAGGCCAAGCAATTACAGACCAATTAGCAGACTTTCCTTTGGCAGATGATGTAAAAGTCGAAGATGATTTCCTCAATAAGCGGATATGTAATATTCAATAATCTCCAGTTTAGAATTTATTCTTTGATGGTTCCAAGAATATGGCAGGCATAAGAATCAGGATCTTATTAATCACACTGAAAAAGGAAATGATCCCCTTTTCTTTCAAACTGGATTTCCAATGCACTCATAATATGGCCGAGTATGAAGCTCTGATTAAAGGCTTGAAAATTTTATAAGAATTCAATGTCAAGAGAGTGCATGCCTATGGTGATTCATTGTTTGTCGTCAATCAAGTTCTAGTTGAATGGCAAGTGAAAGATAAAAAACTACTTCCCTATCAGAAAATTGTTTCAGCCCTTATCAATAATTTTGAAGATTTTCAGTTTTTTCATATCAAGAGAGATTTCAATCAAGTAGCAGACAGTTTAGCCAACCTAGGCTCCATTATGTCTTTCAGGAGCAGAGAATCTTGTCGTTCCTTTAAAATTGACAGACTTGATCAACCTGCCTTCATACCAGCAGAGCAGATAAACCAGATAGAGTAAAAGAAGAAGCCCTGGTATCATGACATCAAGAATTTCATTGAAATTGGTAAACTTCCACCAAAGTCGTAAAAGAGGGAGCAGAAAGCAATTCAGCGTATGTCCACCGGTTACTTTATTCTTGTCAATGTTTTCTATCGTCGGGGGTTCAGTTTTGAGTATTTCAGATGTTTAGAAGGAGATGAAGCCAAAGAAGTTGTGCAAGAAGCACACAAAGGCATTTGTGGTGGCCACGTCGGCTACCAGACTCTGGTTAAGTAGATCATTCGGGCAGGGTACTATTGGAAAACCATGCAGCAAGATTGTTATCATTTTGTAAAGAAATATGTTCAATGCCAGATGCATGCACCTTCTATTCATGCGCCAACAACATATTTGCAATATGTCGTCTCTCTATGGCCATTTTCTATGTGGGCCTTTGATGTCGTAGGTCCCATCACTCCTACTTTAAATGGCCACAAATAATTTCTTGTTGCGACAGAATATTTCACCAAATGGGTGGAAGCTGTCACTCTTCACACAATAGAAGGTCGGCACGTGGTTTCATTCATCCACAATAATATCCTTTGTCGTTTCAGCATACCGCATGATATCGTGTCAGCCAATGACAGACACTTCAAGAATGAGAGAATGAGGACATTTTGCTCAAAGTTCAGAATCCACCATCACTTCTCTGCTCCATATTATCCTCAAGGGAATGGTCAGGCAGAGGCCACCAATAAAATTATGATTTGAATCTTAGAGCAAACATTGAAAACAGGTTGTGACTGGCATGAAAAGAGATCCATGATGCATTGTGGGCATATCGGATCACCATTCATACTCCAACTAATTCTACTCCGTCAGAACTTGTCTATGGAACTAAAGTAGTACTGCCTCTATATGTTCAAAAACCTGCTCTAAAGTTCGCATCACTTTTAGAGATACAACTTGATCTACTTGATGAGAAAAGACTCAAAGCAGCGGAGTACGCTCAATCATATCGTCAGCAGATAGCCAGACAATATGCAAAACCTGTCATTGAAAGGAAATTTTGAGTCAACGATCTAGTGCTCAGATCAACAACTTATCACAAGCACCGTCGAGGTGGCAAATGGTCACCAAATTGGGAAGGATCCTATGTTGTCAAGGAAGCATTACCCCGTAATTCATATCGGCTCATCAATGCAGATGATATGAAATTACTAGATCCCATCAATGCTAGACATTTGAAAAAGTTTTATACTTAAGTCCTCTATTCTATCCTTTGTAATTCTTCAATATATTTTCTTCAATAATGATCAAAAGTCTTCTTTCCCAGTTAGACTGGGGCATTTTTTTTTTAAATTTCATCTTTGTCTAAAAATATTCTGTATCCAGGCAGGATAAAAAAAATCTCTCATTTTGCACGCATGTACATCCATTTGCATCATTTTGCATTCATTTGCACTCTTTCATATTCATTTGCATTGGTCTATATCAATTTACATCATTTTCATTACCTATTCAGGATAAGGGATAATCCTGAAATCTCGGTAATCGTCCTCGTCACAATTCCCAAGCATCTTTGGAACACTGATCTCTTTCCAAAAATTCAAATCTTAATTGAAAAATAGGAACCATTTTCAAAACCCAGTTTTTATACTAGTAGTTCTTACACAAGTTTATTTTCAAAACCCAGTGCTCAAACTCGTATATTTTTAAAAACCCAATGCTCGAAACTGGTACATTTTCAAAATCCCTTGCCTATATTGATATGTTTTCAAAACCTGGTATTCATACTGGTGTTCTTTCAAAATTGAGCACTCGTGTTAGTGTCTCACTGGTTGGTCATGTCAGTCGACCTCTTGGGTTCAGTCTTCGTGCTGATCATTCATTAAAATTCAAACTCTATACCAATTTCGGCCCTCAGGCCACCCAAATTTCAATTTTGACCTTCGAGTCACCCAATTTCAAAATTTCCAAATTTGACCTTTAGGTCATCTAATTTCCAATTTCCAATTTTCAATTTTCAATTTTCAATTTTCAATTTTCAATTTTCAATTTCCAATTTCCAATTTCCAATTTCCAATTTCCAATTTCCAATTTCCAATTTCCAATTTAGGCCACCCAATATCAATCTCAATCATTTTCTCTTGCGAAAGACTTTTTTTATAGAGAGAGTTCGAAGAAGCTCGTTCTTTTCGCATGTTATCCTTTTGTTCACTTAGCCCCTTTTCAGAGAGAGTTTGAAGGGACTCGTGTCTTTGTGAACCGTTTGTAAAACAATTTCCAATTTCACACAAGGAACCCCTATTTTAGGGAGAGCTTCGACAGAGGCTCGTTTTCCTTATGGCCCCCCAATTTTTGTACTAGGCCATTTCATCATGGAGGACCCTCTTTTAGGAAGAGTGTGATGGATTCGCTCCCTCATGACCAATTCACCGACCTCACTTCTTTCGGCCCCCTTTCCATAAGAGAAGTCTAATGTTAGAAAGTTTTGACGAAAGCTTAATTTATCTTCGAAACTTCATTTTGCAAACACTTCCTCTTCAGGGAAGAGAGGAGTAATTTCTATTTCCCATTTTGAATCTTCTTCTTTGGGGAAAGGAGAGGAGAATGTTTGTCATGGATGCGTTAAGTCGGACTTCAAATACTCGCTTTCACCAAGGATTTCAAGAATATTTTGCCAATTTGTTGTTAAATATTTGTTGATTTCAAAAATCTTTATTATATAAATCTTTACTTCCGAATACCTCCGGCATTACTTCTGAAAGAACGAAGCTTCCGCGAAGAAGGATTCAAAATCCAAATTCTTTCTATTGGTCAACCAAAGGGATGAATAATAAATCCTTGATATGGCCAGTAAAGAAAATTCAATGTCGTTGCGAAGCCATAAGTGATTGATATTGATTGCAACTATGGCATATCTTTAAAGACCATTCTTATAAAAATGAGGCAGTCGAAATATCCTGGGTGATAAAGAAAAATCCATTCAATTCTCATATCTCCTTAATCATCTAAGCTGCAATTAAATATTTGCAAAAGGGATCTTTTAATCATCGTCAAGTTGAAGACTGGTGGATGAGTTAGACCCCCGAGGCCAAAGAAGATTTAGATCATCTCTAAGATGAAGGAGTTTGTGACGGATCCTTCCAGGGAAAGTTCAGATCACCGCCAAGTTGAAGGCGAATGCAATGAACTTCCCGAGAAACCCTCAAAGATATATAATTTTTGCTGTCATCAAGAGACCACCAACCAATGAGCCAATACCATCAATATAATCTCTAAGACAAAGAAGGATCATAACATCTTCAAGTTGAAGGAGTTTATGACATACCCTTCCAAAAAAAAAGAGAGAAAAGCTAGGACATCTCCAAAATGAAGGATGATGCAATAAACTTCTCCCCAAAAACCCAAGAGAGCTCTAATTCTGTCAAAAAAAAAAGTGCAGAAAGATCATCATGAGAAAAGAATACCAGGATATCAAACTGCTGAATTTGCCAAGAATCTTTTTTAATTTTATGAAATTACTTTATCAATATCTTTTCACCAATTGCTTTCACAATGAGAATTCTTTCTTTTCTGTTCATATTAAGGAAATTGATAGCCTCCTTGAAAGAAAGTCAATTGCAAGTAATTTGAATTTGAATCTTAATTCTACGAAGTTAAGCCCAATTCGAAGTAATACTTCAAGTAGAAAAGAGGGAATATTTTCGCACCAATGTACATCATTTTCAATTACTTTGAATCAACAACAATTTTCAACATTTTGACAATATTTTCTAGCTATCTTGACGTGAAGTGAGAACTTGTTGTCAGCTTTTGACACATCCTGGCGTCATTTGTCATCCCTTGTTAGAACTTGATAATGGGAGTTTTCAAGATTCATTTCCTTCTTTGGTATAATCTGAGCGCCTGAGCTCTCAGATTCACACACTTCCCTGTGTCCCCACTGTCCTACCATAGACAGTCCCGATTTCGGCTGGAAATTAAGCCACCAATTATTTTCTCGCAAAAGGTCATCAAATTCAAAAGTTAATTAGTCTCAGCAACGAGGAGCCCAAAATCAACCTTTTTTCAAGCTTTAGGGATCCCAATTTTCATCCTTTTGCAAAACCCCTATTGGATTTATTATGCAAAATTCGAAGGTCCCATCATGGTTTCTTCAATCAAGGATTCCATCATTTTCATTTCCTGATCAAGTTAAGTATTTAAACCTGAGCCTCATTCTGATGAGGCATTTCATTTCCCGATCAGGTTAAGGGTCAAACCTAAACCTTGTTTCTATACGAGGTATTTCTCGTCCCATCCAGGTTAAGGGTAAAACCTGAATCTCACTTCTTTGAAGTAAATCTTTCTTCATCATTCTCCATTTCATATCTACCATTTTCTGTCAGGGCTAATTTCCTCATAACCAGTAAGATCCTTCCAACTGGGTCATTTTTTTTATGTAGCCCAAATTTGGTGTGTTTTTCTTTGCCACTAAGCTTGGCCCTATACCGGCTTAGTAGCAAAGAAGGGCATCTCTGTAAACACCCCAAATTTTTACCCTCATCCAGTGTTTACATTTCATGTGTCACTATAAATCACTACATGCATTCGAATGTCATTTCATTTTATTTCATTGCATAGAATTGCATGTCATTGCATCTCATTATCTAGATCCAAGACTTCTGTTTTCAAAATATTAAATCCAGATTCAAGTTTTAAAAACCTTTCTTTCGAAATCAATTTCAAAATCTGGGTTTTAAATTGACATTTTTGCCATTTGCCAACCCCCAGGATCTTATATTTCGAAATGTTTTCCTCATAAAATAATCTGGATTCATTTGAAATTCATTTGAAATTCAATTGATCTTAATTATCAGATGAGGCCCATTTAGGTGGTGTCACTTCTGGATTCCTTCATTCATCAAAAATCTCAAAAAATTTAGAGTCCTAGTTGGATAAAGACTCTATCTTTTTATCTTTTTGAATCTTTTCGAAACTCTATTCTGATTTTAAATCAGTTATGGTCATATCTTTGTACATTTCTGTCATTTTGGTTAAAATTTTAGAGTCCTAGTTGGATCAGGACCCTTTTTCCAGAGTCCTAATAAGATTAGAACCTTTTACTGCCATTTTTACTTATTTTTGAGGAAATCTTTCAAAATCCTTCATTTTGTCCAAAATCCTAGAGTCCCAGCCAAATTAGGACTCTTTCTCCAGAATCCTAATCGAATCAGAACTCTATCTCAGTTCATCATTTACTCATGTTCTTCGCTTGTTTTCGAAACCTTCTCATCTGATTTTCAAAAGAGTCAAAATTCTAGAGTTCCAGTTGGATTATGACTCTTCTTCAGAGGTTCAGTTGGATTAGGACTCTATTTTTTTTAGTTATTTTTAATCAAATCTTTTAAAATCTTTCGAAAGGAGTCAAAAACTCAAAGTTTTAGTCAAACCAGGACTCTATTCAAAGAGTCCCAGTTGGATCAGGACTCTGACCTTGATTTCAATTTTAAGAGAATCTTGTCAAAATCTCTTTATTTATCTTTTCAAATTTCAAAATTATTATACCTTTATCATAAAATTTCAAAATTCTGAGGTTTTATCCCAGAGTTTTGATCAAATCATAACTCTATCATGAGTTCATTTTCACTGGTTTTTAAAAGTTCCTTTTAAAATCTTTTCATTTGCTTTTTAGAAAACAAAAAATTCTCGGAGTTCTAGTCGAATTAGGACTCTTCTTCAGAGTCCTAGTCAGATGAAAACTCTGAACCGGACTTTAATTTTATCTTATTTTCACTTGTTTTTAAAATCCTCTCATTTATTTTCTCAGAAAATACAGAATTTTGAGTCTTAGTCTAATTAGGACTTTGTCCCCAGAGTCTCAGTTGGATCAGAACTCTGTTTAGATTTCAATACTTATTGCTATTTTCATAAGTTCTTTCATCTGTTTTCAAAAAATACCAAAAAAAATCTAGAGTTTTAGTCCAATCAGGACTCTGACCCAGAGTCCTAATCTAGTTCGAAGTCTATTCTGAAGTTTCTTTTTATTTCCATTTTCGTTCTTTTTCAAAAATTAGGTCATTTCACAGAGTCCCGGTTGATTTAGAACTCTATTTCAGAGTTTCGGTTGAGTTAGAATTCTAACCCTGACTGTATTTTCTGACTTATTTTACCAGTTCTGATGAAAAATTTTAAAAACTTCTTCATTTGGCTTTCAAAATCTAAAATCTTAGAGTCTTAATTGGTTTAGAACTCCGGTCCAGAGTTTTAGTTCGCCTAGGACTCTGTTTTCAAAACCTTTGAATTTCACCTCTTGATTTTAACATCTTTTAAAGCCATTTTCAGTCTTTATTTCAATTTTTTCAAAACCCTGATGTAGGGCCTACTCAATTGGCGCCATCTAGAAGAGTTATGACCTAGTGAGAACTTTGTACCATTTCAAAACCTTTAATTCCAAGTCTACTTTTGAATGTCTTTTGAAAATTTTATCATTTTCAAGTTTCAAAATCATTTTTGAAAATTCAAGTGGCGCCCAATCGAGGTGGCGCCACATTTGCAAAAGTCAGGGTTAGACTAGGGTTAGTCAGTATTCTAGTTAGGTTAGGAACTTAGTAGGTTTCAAATTGATTTTAAAAACTCATCTTTACTTTAGTTTTAACTAGTGATTTTTAAAGTTTTAAAATCAGGATTTTTAATCCAATGTGGGCCCACTCTAGGTGGCACCACATTTGAGGTATTTTAGAGTTTTGACTAGGGCTTAGATAGGCTAGTAATTAGGTTAAATCTCTTTAGAAAAATCGCCCCCCACTAATGATCTTGGATAGGTTTTAAAAAGGGAAAGTTTGGAATTAAGAAAATCTTAATTAAACCTAATTATTTTCTATCTAAAGTAAGAGGGGGGTCGACCCCTATTCTTCTCCTCTTCTAATTCTTGGACTCTCTCTCTCCTCTCCAGCACTTCCTCCTTCCTCCATTGCAGTTGCACTCCTAAGGTAAGGTTTTCAAAAAAAAATGTGTTTTTATTAGTGTCTTTCCATGTTTTAACATGGATTTCACCATGGATGCCCCTTGCTCATGGATTCCAACCATGATTTTCGATCAAGAACACCAAGACCGATCTAAGAAGATAGTCTAATCTCGTTTAGTGTTGTTTTTTGAGATTCCAATCCATGAGAATCGTCTATATTGTTGTTTTTCATATTCTTAACCAATGAAATATGTGATTTATCCGTTAAATGAGCTAAATGCATATTTTCAAAGGTAAAAGCGATTTCAATCATAGATTTCCTGTATTTTTTATTTTTTTGTCATAATAATGATTGTTTTACATGTTTCAGCATTAAATTAAATTTTGTTTTGTTGTTTAGGTATTTTTTTATTGTTTTTCATTATTAAATCATGTTCTTTTTAGTGTTTTATTGGATTTTCACATATTCTGATTTTAGATCTGTAGAAATCATGCTATTTCATGTTTAAATCTTTGTTAGAAATTCTATTTTTTTTATATTTAGTCTACAGATTTGTCAGTAAGTCTCTGTAAAAAATCAGAGGTTTTTGGATTTAGAAACCCTGCTAAAAAAATATAAAGTCGAATCTTGATTTCTGTTGATTAAAATCGTTATTCATGTTCAAGTATAAATTGCAGTTACATTAGTTTTGTCATCCAAGATCCCATTCAGAATCCATAAATTTTAGTAGCTTTGTATTAGAGTCTATTATTTACTGTAAAATTTTCAAAATTTGTTGTCACTGTTTGCTATTTTTTTCCTGTCAGGAAGTTAAGTCAACTTTTTAGAACTTGTTATACTCTGTTAAAACCTTAATTCAACTTGTGTTGATCATATGTCCCTAACCGGAGATCCGATCAAAGATCTATAAAAAGAAAAGTTCATTATCTACATGTCTATTATTCACTGATGAAATCTCAAAAATTTTTGATGTGTTTTGCTATTTGTTCTTGTATTTGAAACTGGAAGTGCCTATTTTAATCAATTTTGTATTCGTTATATTCAAGTACAGATTGTCGGAATGATATCTCCCTAACCGAAGATGATTTTTCCAATCTTTAAAAAGAAAAAACTCTATTTTTCTGTCTATTATTTATCTGTAAAATTTTATGAATTTTCATGGTGATTTGACCCCTGATTCTAGTCAAACACTGAAACAGGTACATGCCCGCAGGAAAAAATAACAAATTTTAGAGTTTTCATGCAATTTTCGTATTAAAATCATGTCAAAATTTGATATTTATGTTTATAGAATAATTTTAAGGTTACAAGAAGTGCAGGTATCAATTTTTATTAATTTTGGATCTCATTTGATGCTTGGATGAATTAAATGGCTAAACAGGGTGCCCGCAGGATCCCGAAACATTGACAAAATCATGATTTTCTTGATATTTTAGATCTTTTTTATAGAAGTTCATGTTTTTAGGGTTTGTGTATGTTTTTAATCATGTTAGGGTATTTTCCCATCCGATTTTATGTTTATTTGATTTCATTCAAACCCCAAATCCAAAGTTTTTACCAAAATATTTCCTGAAAACCCTGATTTCAAGGCCATAGTCTTGCTATTAGAGGCATTTTGGTTATTTGACCTAAATTTTGAAATCCCTAACTTAGATTTTCTTATTTGCAATCATATCATATCATCTTGTGTTTGATTTATTCTCATTTGAATTTCAAAATTTGCATTTTACAAAATATCTTTCTGAAAAACCCTGGTTTCAAGGCCATAGTCTTGCTATCAGGAGCATTTTGGTCATTTAGACCCCAATATCGATTTTTCAAATCTCATCTTCATATTTCCAATGCAATTTCATCATTTATGTTTATATCAGGGAAGTATGAATTGGGTTTACATCTGGATAATATCTGACAATTGCCAATATATTCAAATAAATCCATATAACCTACATTTTTGTGTTAACCTGTTTTCTAGTCTTGCAGGAACATTCAAGAAGAAGACTTTTCTTTATTTTCCTTTATTCAATTCAATGTAATATCAAAGTTGTAATATTTGGAATAAAATTTACATTTTCTGCTTAAAATAGGGAGCATTGCATATAGTTTAATTATGCAAATATCAATATCTGATATATGTCAATTCGTGCATATTTTTACAAATCCACCATAGTCTACACGAATGGCACATGCACTAGCTTCTAGGGAGTTGGTGAACTCGATCGAATCTTTATTTTTGGCCATAGTCAGAATACAAACAGAATCCAGATTTACCATCTTCTTTTAAGTCACATTCAGCCTACACTCTTAAGCTAACTTCAAAATGCACTGCATTTCACAAAAATACAAAAAGATTTTCTCAATTCTTCAAAACAATGTCTTTCAAATCCATATTCATTCATTTCATTTAATTTGCAATTTCCATTTCCAATTCAAGGAAATCGATTTTCTCAAAATTTTCTGACTTACTCAGAAAATGATTTTCTGACTTACTCAGAAAATGATTTTCTCGAAACTCTGAGCTTTCAAGTGTTATTTCAAATATTCCTCAAGTTCAAATCATGATTTTCCAAGTCATAATATTTTCACTTTCAAAGTCTGAATTCAGAGAAATCAAGTTTTTTTAAAGTTATTTGAAATTTCTCAGAAATCGATTTTCACAAAACACTTGTATTTCTTCAGAAATCGATTTTATTTTCTTTAGAAACTCTCTCCCAATCATGATTCATGATTTTCAAAGTGTTATATTTTTCAATAGTTTTTCAAGTATTTCAAATATTCAAGGCAAACATCATGTTTTCAATCTGCATTTTCAGAAAATTCATAACACATGCCTGATTCTTTGTGCATTTAGGAATACAACATGATTTAAATAAGTTGAGCAAAACAAAGCACTAAATTGATCATTGGTAAAGGCATTAGGAACGGTTGAACCTCGTACCGACAGGCGAGTCCCATTCTACGAATTTTTCTCGTATTTTAAAAACGAAGGTGAGTTATTTTCAAAATCTTTTTCAAAGGTCAGTTTCACTTGCAAAAGTAAAATTTTGTGATGATAACAGTGGTTTACTATTTTATTTTCATCCAACATCAGAATCTATCCTTCTTGAACCAATAGGTATGGTTTAGAGCCAGGTTCATCTTGCTGGAATGATTTCTCCCTAGTCGAAGATCGTATTGATGATCCGTAAAAAGTGATCAATCATTCTGTATGTCTACTTTCTGTGGTGTGACTTTTATAATTTTTTACCATCGTTTTCTATTTTCTTGAAACCCAAAATCAGAATCTATGTTTCTTAAATCATTAAGCATGATTAAAACCCTGGGTCATTTTGCCAGAACGATTTTTCCCTAACCGAAGATGGTATTCCTGATCTGTAAAAAGGGTTATCTTTATTGATCTGTCTAGTTTTTCCCTGTTAGATTTTATAAATTTTTATCTCTGATTGATATATCATTTTGATCTGACACCATGACAGGTACAAGAAGGCATATCATTTAGCCTTTTTTATCTTTTATTTAATATTTATTTCTTGCATAATCATATAAATTTATTTTTTGATTGCATGTTATTTTTACAATTATTAGCAGTGTCCATGTCATTTTTTATGATTTTTAAAGTCATTTCATATGTTATTTAGTTATTTCATAAAAACAGGATCCTGCGGAGTCTTGATTCAATTAAAATACGAGAAAAAAACAATCTTTTCTATTATTTCATCTTTTTCATGAAAAGTTTTATATTTTTAGGATTTGATCATCTTCATAATCATATCAGGGTGATCTTCACCCGATTCGGCGTCGTTTTGAGTTCGTTTGATCTTCGGATTAAGCGTATTATAAAGATCTTTTCTAAAAAAACCTTGTTTTTAACCCTATTTTGAAAATAATATCAATTTTAAGGGTATTTTGGTCATTTTTACATAATTCTGAATTTTTAATTAATTTATTTTTATTATTTATTTAGTCATGCATCATGCCTTATTTTACAAAAGCATGGAAAAAGGGCTTCTTTCAAAAAAATATCCCTCAATTTTCATATATTGTTGGATAAATCTAGAAAAGCCTATATTTCTACTAACTTGTTTGCTAATTTTGCAAGAAAACTCAAGATTCAATTTTCTTTTATTTCTCTTTTTTTTTCTTTATTTTATTTTAATTATTGATGTAAATTATAATTGTAATATTGGAATAAGGACATTTTCCTTCCCGTTTAACTTAGGATACATTTGCATATAGTTTGATTTTGATATGTAATTGTTATTGCTTGTCATTTACGCATATTTTAAATTCACAATGGTCAACACGAATGACACGTGCACCTGCTTCTAAGGAGTTGATAAACTCAATGGAGTTTATATTTGTGGCCATAGTCAAAATACAAGTGAAACTCAGATTTATCTTCTTTTAAGTTATAAACGGCCTATATTCTTAGGCTATCTTCAGAAATCATTGCATATTTTAAGAAAAATTTTCAAGTATTTTCTATTTTAGAATCAAATGAGATATATTCAATACATATTCATGGCCATAGTCAGGGATATGTGGCGAATCTATCTTATTTAAATTCTATAAGACATAGAAATCCATTTACAAATGATTTTCTTAAAATCTTCATAAAATATTTTCACAAATTGCATCCATGCATCATCTAGGTTTAGATTACATCATGAATGAGTTCATAGGGCCACATGCTCACCCTTTTTTATCCACTTCAGAGTTCAATTTCAGAAAAAATTGTTTTTTCTCAAAGTTACCTGGGTTTTCTTCAAAAATCGATTTTCTCAAGAACATCAGGTTTTTCCTTCTTTAAAAATCAATTTTCTCATAATACAATATTCCAAGTCTAAATCACGGTTTTCAAAGCATCTCATTTTCTAAGTATTTTTCAAATTCAAAGCATACATCATGTTTTCATGCTGCATTTTTCTAAGTCATAGCACATGCCTGCTTCTTTGTGCATTTAGAAATAGAATAACGATTTAGACAGTTGAGAAAAGCAAAGCACATGATTGATCCTCGGTTCGATTACCCCTGGTTATGGTGCCAGGAATGATTGAACCTCGTACCGACAGGCGAGTCCCATTCTACAGAATTTTCCTGCATTTTAAAACGTGATGAGTTATTTTCAAAAAGGTCAGTTTGACTTGCAAAATTAAAATTTTGCATGATAACACCGTATTGGTGCAATGGATGTCTCATTTGGCAACAAGAAGATGAGGTTGAACATCTTCAATGCAGCAATGGGCCCTGCAAGAGCGGGCACTTCTTTTCAGGTCGATTATGTTTAGGACCTGGTGGAAGCATAGCCGATTTGGACATTGAGTGATCCACCTCAGGAGGAGGAGGATGAATCACTCGTAGGAGAGATCTATGGTCAGCTTGATCGATTGACAGACATAGCATATTGGACCCGGCAGTTCGAACCACTTCCTGATTTGGCAGATAAGCCTGGTAGACTTTTCATTGAGAGTCTGCCCAAACTTGAGTTGAAGCCCTTGTCAGCCTCGCTCAAGTATGCCTTTTTAAGCAAGGATCGGATGCTCCCTATCATCATTTTTGCAAACCTGACTGACACTCAAGAGTGTCAACTTCTGCAGGTTCTGCAAGAGCATAAAGAGGCGATTGAATGGTCTATGACAAATCTAAAGGGAATAGACCATTCCTTTTACATGCATCAGATTATCATGCACGAGGGTGCTAAGCCCTTAAGAGAGATGCAAAGGAGGGTAAATCCCCACATGAAGAAGGTGGTGAAGAAGAGGGTAGTCAAATGGTTAGACGCAGGGATTATTTACCCCATCGCCGATAGTCAGTGAGTGAGCCCCACCTAGGTTGTCCCCAAGAAGTCTAGGGTCATCGTTTGCGATTAATGAGAAAGGAGAAAGTGTTCTCATGATGACTACCATGGGGTGGCGAGTATGCATTGATTATCGGAAGTTGAACAATTGTCGTTCATCGACCAAATCTTAGAGAGACTCGCAGTCAGCACTATTTCTGCTATCTCGATGACTATTTAGGATACAATCAGGTGGTCGTTCACCCCGAGGACAAGAAGAATACTGCCTTCACTTGTCCCTATGGCACCTTCGCATTTAGGAGAATGATGTTTGGACTCTGTAATGCCCTGACAATATTCCAAAGGTGCATGATGGTCATTTTCTCCCACATGATAGATGACGTCCTAGAGATCTTTATGGATGACTTTTCGGTGTATGACTCTTCGTTTGATGATTGTCTTAAAAAAATAGCGTGAGTGATAAAATGAAGCATGGAGACAAATCTTGTGCTCAGTTGGGATGATAGTCATTTCATGGTTCAACAGGATATTGTTCTTGAACATATTATATCCGAGAAAGGGATTGAGGTCAATAAGGCAAAAGTAGAGTCCATTGCCAAATTATCGCCACTGACCTCAGTGCGGTAGGTACGATCATTCTTAGGGTATGCAGGTTTCTATAGGCTATTCATTAAGGATTTTAGCAGAATTTCTAGACTGTTATGTAACCTGTTCGCGAAGGACCAACTGTTTCTTTTTTATGATGCTTATCTGAAGACATTTTTATCTCTGAAGGAGGACCTGACCACTGCCTCTATTCTTCGATCTCCTTATTGGTCAGTACCTTTCAAAATCATATGTGACACTTTTGATTATGCGGTCAGATCCATTCTTGGCCAAAAGATCGAACAGAGGTCTCATGTCATCTATTATGCTAGTAGGACCCTCTTTGATGCTCAGATGCATTATACGACCACTAAGAAGAAACTGCTAGCTATAGTATTTGCCTTAGAGAAGTTTCGTTTGTATTTGTTAGGCTCTAAGGTTATCATTTACTCAGATCATGCCACTTTGCATTATCTGATGAGTAAAAAGGATACCAAATTATACCTTATTCGGTGGATCCTTCTGCTATAAGAATTTGATCTTGAGATTCGAGATAAGAGTGTATGTGAGAATCTTGTAGCAAACCACCTGTCCAGACTGATGGTGAAGACATCCACTGATCAGAGACAGATTGATGATTCTTTTCTGAATGATCAGCTTCTTCATGTCAAGCGTCTGCCATGGTTTGTGGACACCATCAACTACTTGGTAACGGGAGAGTTCTCTATGCATTAGAACAAGAATGAGAGAAATCGTTTTATGGTGTAGGTAAAACATTATTTCTAAGAGGATCCAGAGATATTTCGATTATGTCCTGACCAGATGATTTGAAGGTGCATCCCCATAGAGGAGTTCGCGTCCATTCTAGAGTTTTGTCATTCCTTGGCCTATAGAGGTGACTTTTCTAGTCAGAAGACCGCGATGAAGGTCATGTAGTCTGGATTTTGGTGGCCGATACTGCATCGAGATGCTTATGAGTTTTGTAGGAGATGCCTATGCTATCAGCAGATAGGGAGTATTTTCAAGCGTGATATGATGCCCCTTCTCCCCATTCTTGTCATAGAGATTTTTTATGTTTGGGGTATCAAATTTATGAGTCCATTTTCGCCTTCGTTTGGTTATATCTATATTTTAGTGGTGGTCGATTATGTGTCCAAATGGGTCGAGGCTGTGGTTACACGAATCAATGATCACAAAGAGGTGCTTAGATTTATCAAGCATAACATCTTTAGTAGGTTCGATGTCCCGAGAGCTATGATTAGTGATGGAGGTAAGCACTTCAAGAATGTGCATGTTGCTTCCTTACTCAGGAAGTACTATGTACATCATCGAATTGCTATGTCATACCAACCATAGAGGAATGGCCAGGTTGAGGTCTCCAACAGAGAGATTAAAGGGATTCTCGAAAAGACAATCCGAACCGAAAGGACTGGTCCCAACACTTCGATGATGCATTATGGGGATACAGGATGCTTTAAAGACCACGATTGGCATGTCCTCTTACCGATTGATTTTTGGAAAGCCATGTCATCTCCCCATTGAGTTTGAACATAGGGCGTATTGGGCGATTAAGAAGTTCAATTTTGATATAACCCAAGCTGGTGCGGAGTGCAAGTTGCAGATGAGTGAGCTTGAGGAATTGTGAAATGATGCGTACGAGAGCACCAAAATCTACAAGGCTCAAACTAAGTATTTTCATGATCAACATATTTTGAGAAAACCGTTCAAGCTTGTTAGAACGTTTGGCTTTTCAATTCGCGACTCTAGCAATTTCCAGGGAAGTTGAAGTCTAGATGGGATGACCAATTTATAGTCTAGAAAGTTTTTTTGCATCGTGCTATTGATATCTTGGACCCCAAACATGCAACAATTTCAAGGTCAATGGGCAACGGTTGAAGCACTATATTTCTGAGGCCGTTACTAGTGAGGACATCAAGGCCATTGACCTCATTGATGTGTGAGGCAGTGCACAGTGTATGTATGTTGTACCATGAACAGTTAGGCCAATTTCTTTCATAGTTTTTTATAGTCTTTTGCATATTTCTTTCTATCTTGATTCATGAACATGCATGATAGATCATGTATACATTTCATTTTTGTTGGATATGGTTTATGAGTTACAGGTGACAGTTAAGATTCCTAGCACGGTTCAGGTGACTTCTACTCCTTCCCTTGCATGTCTTTTGTTTCATAGTATGCATTCATCTAGTTTCATGTAAGCATGGGGGAGTGCCACTGAGGACAGTGTCATTCAAGCATAGGAGGGGGGGTATAGTTTGCACACCCAATTTTTTCTTTTTGTCCTTCATTGATGAAAACTCATAAAAATTAGGCTTTTAAAGAATGAGTTTTAACCTATATGAATGCTTTATACAATCTAACATTTTAGAGAATTTTCAAGCCCCACAAAAATAAATTTTCTGACACTAATATAGATAAACATGGTTATTTATATGGATTTTCAAAAAATGATGATAGATGCATGTTAGAGTTTCATTTTGAATCACAAGTATGAATATGCACGGTTATTTTTTCAAAACTAAGCAAATGAACAACATAAAAAATAAGAGCTCAAAAAGTAAAAATGAGCATATGTTTAGTCGTTTGATGTCTTCGTATTTTTCAGTAGCTGAGCTCAGATACAAGTTGAAGTGTTTGATTCCCATGTCGAAAAGGATAACGAAGCAAATCACTTCTTTGTCTAAGTTGATATTTGTGGACTTATTTGGTTCGAGCAAGTAAAGCTTGAGGGGTGTTTACACCTGGTGCCCTAAAACCATCTGGTTTGATAGCCACCGGCCCAAAATCCCACTACATGGACTTTATAGAGAGTCTAATAGATGTTGATATTACACATGACAAGAAGCAGGCTATACGTAAAATTATGAAAATTGAAGGTCTAGTGACTCGAGTAATTAAGTCTGAGGAATACTTTGTTTCTGGTGCCCTAAGGTTGTCTGGTCTGGGAGTCATTGACCCAAAGCTCGTTACACGGGTCACGAAAACTAGAAATTTGATATAGTGTTCAACAAAAAGAAAGAAAAAGTATGAAAAAATTGAAAATCTGAAAAAGTAGAAAAAAAAATAAGAGCATAAAGATAAAGTTCACTATTTAGGAAGAATTGTTGAGAAACCTATGCAGAAAACATATGAGTAAAAATAAACAATGACGTGTATATTTGATTTTCTGAGAATAAAGCATAAATGATTACGATATTTAGAAAAGTAAAGAATTTTTTTTTTTTGTGGTGACATGTAAAGACTCTCAATATGTTTTGAAAGTGTAATGGCATGAAATATTCGTAAAAACAAACTCCTTAATTGCCTAATACTTTGTAAAGTTTGAATCTTTATGTATACATGACAGAGATGTTTGTGGGTAGCATCATTGTAAACCCTCATGAGACCTTACTCATCCATTGGGGTAACCGAGGAGTTAAAAGGGCTTGTTGCATACGCTAAATGCAATTGTGATTCCTACGAAAGTGAGTTAGGTTTTTGCTTTGTTAGTTTGCTTTTGTTTTATTATTCAGGGTCAATTTGCTCGAGGACTAGTAAACGATAAACATGGGGGAATTTGATCATATATAAATTCTGTATTTTATATCCATATTTTTATGCATGATCCATCAAAAAATTGTATTAAAAACCTATTCTTGTCAACATTTTCAAGAAACTACTTTAAAATCAAAATAAAGTTAAAAATGCCAATTTTCAAGTCTTCCCTACATTTTTCATTGTTTTGATTAGTTTAGGACTTTTAAGTTTGTAGTTCAATTAGTTTAGGAATTCCAACTTACACTTTCTATTTTTTTTTAGAAGTTTCTTTTTATGAAACATGTTTTTAGAGGAAGGTAGTTTTTAGAATTTTTAAAACTTAACTAGCTTTTTTAAGAAATTTTAGTTTTAACCTAGATTTGCAATATAAAAACATCTTTTTCAGCAGAGGGGGCATGTTTCCCCTTGAATTTCATGCCAGCCTCCTCTCCCTCTTCCTCCTCCTTTTCACTCCCAACCGGTTCTCCCTGTTACTCTTCGTCTTTCTCTCCCATTCTCTTCTTGCTTTTAATCCCTTCTGGCGCCGGTTCTTTTTGTCTCCATTGTCGAAGTCATGCGCAACTTGAAGGAAAGATCACTTCTTTCTCTCAACCCCTCCATTGGAAGCAGATTGTGAGGTTTGCTTCTTCTCTCACGTCTCTTTATTAGTTTTTCTTTGCATTTAGATTAGATTCACTTTGATTTGTTTTGTTGCATGCATATAAAAATATTTTTTTTATCACATACCTCACATTTGATTCTTTGCATAGTGCATAGCATCTAGAATAAGTTGATTTTTGTTCTATCATTTGCATATTAGATTAGACATTCATTGCATCTTTCATTGTTGGTAGTTTCTAATATTTCTTTTATTTATATTAAGTTTGTTCGGTTATTATCGTTAGAATAGAAGTTGTTTTAGTGCTTTTAATCAGTTACACGTAGATTATAGCATTATGCTTAGTCCATGAAAATAGGAAGTTAACTATTCACGTTAGGCCATTGCACATCATTGTCTAGATCAGTTGATCTAATCGTGCGATCAGATCTAACCAGATCTAAGAGTTGTCTTTATGAGAAGATGATCGACCAAGGGAAAATTGATACAATCAAACTGATTCAAACCTGCACCACAGACCCGATTAGTTGGCTGAATCAATCTGCCCAGACTTAAGGAAACCACAGTCTGCATTAATCTGAGTTGTACAAACCCACGTTACACACAACTGATCCACACAGTTTGAAAGTCTCTCAAAACCGGGTGTCTGAATAACGCAGATTGCTATTTTCTTTTACATACAACATGTAGTAAACTTTTGATTTCATGTGTTTTGTATTTAGCATAGTGGTTGTCATAGTTCAAAGTTGATTTGGTTCATAATTAATTTGTTTTAATACAACTCATGTTTTGCATAGTCATTAGTTTGTGTCATCAATTATTTTTTTTAGTATATTCTAGTCCAGTCGTGTGAATAGTGTTTTAGTTCATCTTCCTGGGGTTACAATTAGTTTAGCATATTCTAAGTTGCACTTTCTTTTATTTAATAGTTAATCATTTAGATAAATTTAGCATTAGGTTAATCGACTTTGGTAGAAGCATATATTTTTAGTTAATCAATTAAATTAGATTCATTTACTTTATAGTTTTAATTGGTAGTTTTTAAGTTCACGTTTTTCTTGAATCAAAATTAGTTAGTTTGTTTTAGTTTGTTTTAGTTTATTTCAAGATTAGTTAGTTAGTTTTATATTTGTTTCAAGTTAGTTAGTTTGTTATTTAGTTAGTTATTTGTTATATGTTAGTTATTTGTTACAAGTTTGTTATAATTGTTAGATTAGTTTGTTAGAGTCTTGTTTTAGTCATTTTTCATCAAACTAACCTTAGATTTTGGCATAGTTTTCTTTATTTTTGTTTTTAATTTGTAGTTTTGTTTTGCAGAAAAGCAGTTGTGTGTACGATATGCCCTCAAACGTGCTCCTGAAGAGCCCTCTGAGGCCCCCAAAAGGTCCCCTGACAAGGCCCTTCGAGCTCCTCAGAATAAAATATTAGTAGCTTTTATAAGCCTGCTAATCAAAAGGGAAGCACTGAAGATCAAAGGGACTAGAGCTCAAGCAACTGAAGACCCTTTTTACTTTATTTTAGATTAGGTTTATTTATTTCATTAATTTGGGTTTGTAATAAGGCCATTTATTATCTTTGAACCCTCTGCAAGAGGGTAACTCATTGTAATAGTTAGTTACTTTTATTTATTTATTTCTAAGGCAATAAAGCTGCAATTTGTGTGGAATACAAAGTTTATTCTTCCGTTCTCTGAGTTCGACCCAGATCTCACCTTAGTGTGAGTCAGTTTTTATTATTATTTGGTGTCTGGCTTTCACAAAATGTTTTTATCAAAAATATCTTTTTAAAATATCATTTCATAAAACATACACCAGTTTACAATTTAGACAATATGTATGCCAATATTTTATAATTCGCTTAATCAAGAGATGTGGGGATAGAAGATAATGCCAAAATTTGTCAACAATCAATTAAGCCACATAGTTTAGAAGCAGTTTTGGGTCACAGCTCAATACATGGTCTTTATTAGTATACTGAAATATCATTTGTTGCTTATTGCTTTTGCAAGAAAGGAATAATTTATGAGGAACATAGAAACCTTTTTGTGGATCAATAATCCATAGACGAGTTATTGGAGGAGAAAAATAAGAAAAAAAAATCATACTATACTATGCTTATGGAATAAGAGTCTGCAGTTATATGAACCGATGTGAATGACTTACCAATTGTTAAATACTAGAATACAACTACAAAAACAATATTTGGCCATGTAATAGTTGGGTAAACAGTACAACAAACCAGTGGATTAGCAACGACCTAAATTCGTCGCTAACCAGATTAGCGACAAATATCTTCCATCGTGAATTTTTTGACGCTAATAAGCGACGACATATATTTGTCGTCCATTTCGTCGCTAATTAGCGACATACTGTATCTGTCGTCAGTTCCGTCGCTAAGTTGCGACGGAATAACGAATGACAACTTTCGTCGCAAGGTCGTCGTTACTAAATGGTGACTTCGGTTTGGCGACGAATTTATATCCGTCGCTACCTTCAATGGTAATAATAAATAGCAATGGATATATCCGTCGCTAATCTGTCGCAAACAAGGAAAAAAATTAAAAATAAATATTTGAAAATTAAATATCAAGAAAAAAAATCTCGTACAATCTATATTTCCTGTGAATAAAAAACAAAGTACACATAAAAATACATATAAAAGGAAACTAAAACAATTAATCGTTCCACTTTAAAATTTGCAAGTTATAATTATTTACAATTCAACATTTACATTTTCGAAACAAAAAGAAAGTAGAAAAAATTCAACACATTAATCTAATCATCGCCAAGATTTTGTGCGTCTTCTTATTCATTGCCTTGATCTGTCCCTTCAGCTCCACTACGCTAATTATCGCCAGCAACCTACACAAGAAAAGAAATGTCAGTATTGATAAATAAAATATATTAAAATAAATTATACACTATATGTGATTCTATCATGAATTATATATGTTCTAAGGCAGTAAAAAACTCTATATGTGATTATATCATGCTCATATGTGTTCTAAGGCAGTCAGAAAAACTCTATATGTGATTCTACCATGCTCATATGTGCTCTAAGGCAGGCAAAAACTGTATATGTAAGTCTATTATGCTCATATGTGTTCTAAGGCAGTCAAAAAACTGAATATGTGATCATATCATGCTCATATGTGTTTTAAAGCAGTCAAAAAACCTTTATATGTGATTCTATCATTCTCATATGTTCTCTAAGGCAGGAAAAAATCTTTATGTGATTCTATCATGCTTATATATGTTTTAAGGCAGACAAAAAACTGTATATGTAATTATATCATGCTCATATGTGTTCTAAAGCAGTCAAAAAAACTGTATATGTGATTCTACCATGCTCATATATGCTCTAAGGCAGTCAAAAAACTGTATATGTGATTCTGTCATGCTCATATGTGTTCTAAGGCAGGCAAAAAACTGAATATGTGATTATATCATGTTCATATGTGTTCTAAGGCAGTCAAAAAAACTTTATATGTGATTCTATCATGCTCTTATATGCTCTAAGGCAGTCAAAAAACTTTATATGTGATTCTATCATGCTTACCTGTGTTCTAAAGCAGGCAAAAAACTGTATATGTGATTATATCATGCTCATATGTGTTCCAAAGTAGTCAAAAAAACTGTATATGTGATTCTACCATGCTCATATATGCTCTAAGGCAGTCAAAAAACTGTATATGTGATTCTATCATGCTTATGTGTTCTAAGGCAGGCAAAAAACTGAATATGTGATTATATCAAGCTCATATGTGTTCTAAGGCAGTCAAAAAAATATTATATGTGATTTTATCATACTCTTATGTGCTCTAAGGCAGTCAAAAAACTGTATATGTGATTCTATCATGCTCACATGTGTTCTACAGCAGGCAAAAAACTGTATATATGATTATATCATGCTCATATGTGTTTTAAGGCAGTCAAAAAACTGTATATGTGATTCTACCATGCTCATATATGCTCTAAGGCAGTCAAAAAAACTTTATATGTGATTCTATTATGCTCATATATGTTCTAAGGCAGACAAAAAAACTTTATATGTGATTCTATCATGCTCTTATGTACTCTAAGGCAGTCAAAAAACTTTATATGTGATTCTATCATGCTCATATATGTTCTAAAGCAGGCAAAAAACTGTATATGTGATTATATCATGCTCATATGTGTTCTAAAGCAGTAAAAAAAACTGTATATGTGATTCTACCATGCTCATATATGCTCTAAGGCAGTCAAAAAACCGTATATGTGATTCTATCATACTCATATGTGTTTTAAGGCAGGCAAAAAACTGAATATGTGATTATATCATGCTCATATGTGTTCTAAGGCAGTCAAAAAAACATTATATGTGATTCTATCGTGCTTATATGTGTTCAAAGGCAGTAAAAATATTATACTGAAATATTATATAAAAGGTCAATATTGATAAACAAAATATACTGAAATAAATTATGTCCAATGCACCTAAGTTAAGGCAATCAAAGTTATATGAAATCTAACAACATGCAATATATCGGATGAAACTTTCATACCTGAGAGGCACCTGCAATTGAAGTTCCCCTGTTCAACAAAAAATTGTTGAACTCAGCTCGGAGAACGTCGGCGATGGTTTCATGAAAGTAGTCATGCATTGTGTCCTTAACGATCTGACGTACATTATCACCAAAAAAAACAGGATGCTTAGAGCTTATGTCGACGAAAGAAGTCTGTAAGTCGTGACTGGAGGAAGCAACGACAGGTGAGGTGTTCATATTACTCTCAAACCCAAACACACGACCCTTTTTGGGTTCACCTGCTGCAGTCACCCATGCTGCAGGATCAAATGATGGATGTTGAGTAGAGTCATCGTCATATCGCTCTACCATTTGTTGCTTATATGCCTCCTACAAAATAATGTTTATAGTATGCATTAATAATTAAGAATTACAATGTTTATGATAACTTGTATATTACAATAATTATTAATAGAATAAATACATACTGTTGTCGTTCTCGCCTTCTCTGATACGAAGTATCCCGTGGTCTTCCGTTTATATGTTTCAACAAATACATCCTTATATGGTACAATGTCTCCTTTTTTTTGCTTCCTGCGAAGTTAAATGATAAAAGATTTAGTTAACAGGTTTGCAACAATGCTTATAAAATTGACAATATATATTGATGAGTTACCATTTTCTTCAGGTGGCTCCCAAAAGTCTTATATCCACCTATGTGTAGATGGGCTTCGGGCATTTTCGCTCGAATTTGTGCAGCCTTCGCAGAGCGATTTCGAAATGCATCCCCCGCTCACTTGTTGCACATTCCCTCCCAATAATCTCTCATGATAGTAATAGGGTCATGGACCTTCCACTGTAGTGGATCATCTATTTCGTTAGATGTTTTTTTTGCTGCAGTCTTCATATTGTGCAGCATGTCTGCAAATCGATTGACAGCCAACCTCTGTCACACCTTCCTTGCATCATGTTCCTCCATCGTAGTCGCGAAGCGATTCGAAGCCTATATGTATTTTCAGAAAGTTAGTAGACATGACTATAAAAAAAATCAAATATGAAACACATTAACTATGACAAACAACTGTATACCGTGAATGAGAACCGCAATCTGTCTATCACCTCTTTTGGATACTCTTTCCATTGAGCGACCGATCCTAGTAGATGTTGAAGAAGTGAATTTCTAATCTCGCGTATTACTTCTTGTGGCTCAAACTTCGTGTTGCACATGAATTGATACATAGTAAATATCAATATAAAATATTTATAAGATATGCAATAAGTGAAAACGAAATACTTACGGTCGATTATCGATATACACTATTCGAATGAGTCTTCTTGTGCCGGACTGAGAAGACTCTTGCATCCTGTGTTGGCTCCTGACTTGTATAATCAACCAGTGTAGGTGGGTCATGTAGAGGCGAAACATCATCTGTAAAAAAATATGTTATAAATCCTCAGAATACGCATTTCAACTAATCAAGCATCCAATTAGTTAAATGATATACCTATCACAGGAGCCCGTGAAAATGAAGGTTGGGCCTGGCTACTACTGGATGAACGACCACTGTAAGCTCCACGAACCATATTCTAACAAATAAAAAATGTCATACAATACATTCAAATAATTCACATCAAGTATTACAATACATTCAAATAATTCAAATCATTGGAATACCTGCAAATCATTCACATCATTGCAATACATTCAAATCATTCACATCAAGTATTGCAATACATTCAAATCATTCGCATCAAGTATTACAATACATTCAAATCATTCATATCAAGTATTGCAATACATTCAAATCATTCGTATCAAGTATTACAATACATTCAAATCATTCACATCAAGTATTGCAATACATTCAAATAATTCAAATCATTCACATCAAGTATTGCAATACATTCAAATAGAGGTTTGTATTACAAGATTTTGCTCACTAGCTTGAGAATTCTTCCTCATCACTTGTTTGACTTTCATATTCTTCTTCTTCATTGTTTTTTCATCCACTTGGTATATCATTTGGATCACATTCTTCTATGAATGTTTCATCGACCAATGGAGATATGACATGCATATCATGCGCAACATTGTAACCATAAGAGAAGTCAAAGATATCATTTGATTGATAGTAATCACTATCTTCAGCTAACTTGTCTTCCTGTAACTGATCATACTCAAGGTATAGTTTGGACTTCACCTTGCAAACTACCCACCATTTATTTTTATCTGACTTTCTTGTACTTGGATATGAAGTATAATAAACTTGTTGAGCTTGCAAGGCTAATATGAATGGTTCATATGTTCCAAACATTGATTTATGATTCACCTCCACAATGCTTGAGGCTTTGTCGAGTCTTGTTGCAGTTGAATCAAACCAACGATACTTGAATAAAGTTACCCTATTATTTATACCTAAGTAAGTCAACTCCATTATTTCCTCTATAACACCGTAGTAATCATGTTCATTTTCACCGTAGTTGCTACCCTTGACACACACGCCACTATTCATCGTTGATTTTTTTATATCATAATCTTTTGTATGAAATCAATAACCATTTACGATGTACTCATTGTAACATTGCACAACTTTGGTCAGACCATTTTCTAAATCACATATTCCTTGATCTTTAACATCACCATGGCAGACCTACACACAAACATAAACAATGATTGTGATCACGACCAATTAAGTAACTTAGTGTTGTTTACAAGTACACAATTTATGTTAGCATCCTTACTAACCGTTTCAACCACTCCACAAACTTAGTTTCACGTTCTTTTTGTACTTCTGCATCAGTGAGATGTGAAACTTCTCTTCGCAACTCCAGATCAAATCGTCTGCAAACCATAAATACTTATATTATCGAACCATGTATGCACATATAGAACATAAAAGGATTTATAATTGTGTTGCGTCTACATATACTTACTCGATGTATGGGTCGATCGCTGAGCAATTAAAAAGAATATAGATGTGTTCTGTCTTGCTCTCGATCTGTCAAAAGTTTTGATCGACAACTACCAAATGCATGCCCAAGTGGTTGAAATATCGACAGTTTGTCAACTACAGTAAATTATTCTCTATCATCGTTACGAGGCAGGCATGTGTAACATGTTGGAATGTGAGGTTCAAAGTACATAGATGAGAAATTTGAAATCTCTTCTAAAGTGTACGTCTCACAGATAGAGCCTTCTACTCTTGCTTTATTACGAACCTTTTTTTTGAGGTCAAACATGCATCTGTCAAAAATATACATTTCAAATTTGAAATATTGTCCTTGAAGAGACAAATATAAGAAAACGTATACCTTTTAAATGGGTACATTCATCGATATTGCACAAGGCCACCAACCCTTAGTTCATATGGCAAATGTATGATCAAATATTCCATAACATCAAAAAATGCTGACGGAAAAATCTTTTCTAGCAGACAAATAGTGGTGATGACAGAGTCCTCGAGATTCTTTACATCAAATACTACGTCTTCCGATGTGCACAATGTTTTAAAAAATCCACTCAACTCAGACAATACCCCCCATATAGGTTTGTCTAACATATCATGGAATGCTAGGGGTATCAATCGTTGCATAAAAATATGACAATCATGGCTCTTCAACCCATATAACTGTCCATTGTCAATCTTCACAGCCCAAGCAATGTTAGAGACATATCCATCTGGAAATCTCAACCGCCTCAACCATTGACATACATTGTAACGCCCCAACTTTTATAGTAAAAATTTTGGAGTAATTTTTTTTTTTAAAAAATAGCGGAAATGGGAAAACAAAAGTTTGGTGCATTACAGGGTAAAACAGAGAAGTAATAAAAGCATAGCATCCATTAATTAAAGCATTAATGTCATTAATTACATCCCATGACAAAAATGTAAATCTACTAATCAGAGTTCAAACAGGAAACACTGAAAAACTGATATCTCTTGATTGCTTTCAAATGCGACGCCACGATGCTCCATTTATTCGCTACCTGAAAAATGGTAAATTAATTGGAATTAGACTACAATTGTCTAAGTAGGTAATTACTATGATTTTTTTTTGCAGGAGTACTGTGTAACAAGTATGCAATGTGTTTGATTAACCATGTCCAGTAAAGCATGCCACTAAGAAATAATTAACATGAGACTAATTTACTACATAGCACAAATTCTAAATCACAAAACATAACAGGACTTAACATCTAATCAAATAAGTAACACTGGTTTAAATACTTAATCACATGTTCAATTTTCTAATCACAAGTAAACAAGTTCAGGTATAGAGCTCTCAATGTTTTGTTCGATCTCACTATTATACATCTCCAACTAGAATATGCGAACAAAAGCAGGCTCAAATCAAACTCACAGATATAGAGAGTTTATTTCTAAATAACCATATGTCAAAAGTGACCATTAACAAGTTAGAGTGCAAACCTGACGATCCCTTATTCAACTGATGGACCCAAGACGTTTTTATTTAATATTTTTCTTGGATTATCCTGCACCAAATTATTTACACCTCACCTCTAAAACACAAATAAGATCCTAACCCGTGCTTACATGTACACAATGTCTCACCCGACCCGCAGGCTCGGTCATGAGTCTATTATGTGAGAATTTGTAGGTAAGTTATATCCCATAGTCAATCACATAAATGCAATTATAAAGTTTCAAAACAACAGTCATTGCATAAGGCATAGTTCTATTATCTCTCAATCATTGTATGAATACTTTATAGGAGCAGGGCACATAAATTCTGTCACTTGCATTAAAGAGTTTATAAATAGAATTTGACCATTGGCATAGGGTACAGTTTACAAAAAAAAAAAATTTATAAGCAAAAACTTAAGGTACACCACCCTACATTATATGTATATTTGATTTTTTTTTTTTAATAATAGCTGGCAGAGACTTTTAGAAGCAAACCATGCATGTAACTATTTTGTAATTGATGAAAATTTCCAGGGGTATGTATGCAGTTCATGGTTGTCACAAAATGATAATTGCAGAGGAAAACACACAGTCCCCATTTCTCATTGCATAGATTAGGGATAATATAACATCTCCCAGATAAACTTTTCATTACCAATAAAATAGGTCAGGGGATATACAAGCTGTTCACCAATTTCGAGTTTTGAACTTACATAGAAATCAGCTATGCAAACACTGATTTTTAATCATGGAATCTAACGCCAAAGGCATATTTTTGCAATTATGCAGTCATCGATTTCTGCCATTGAATTTGTTTTCAGACAATCAACTAATGTGCACCTGCAGACATTTAATTCTATTATCTAAGTTTGACACAGAAAGATTTAATCAATATAAACACGTAGATTCTTTTCAGAACAAAACGCAGCAGTTGGTTTATGTCCACGAACTTAGCACAGAAAAATCATGCTATTGAAAAAAAATGTAGACTTGGGTTTCTATTGTTGAATATAATTCTGAAAACCAATTTCTGTCATTGCCCTCAACGCAGAAATCGATTTCTATCAATGAACTCAACACAAAAGAATAATTTATGTTATTGAGCTTAAAGCCGAAATTAATTTCTGTCGATGAATTTCATACGAATAGTCATTTGGTCATTGAACTTAACTCAGATTTGTCAAATGGAAATAAGTAGAGTTCTACCACGATCTCCATTTAGAATATTTCAGGAAATACAAATAAGCAAACATAGGTTTTTATTCATAGAACTTGACACAGAAATATTCTGCTGCATATACTCAACCCGTAATTTCTGTCTTAATATTTTTATATAGAAAATTTACTAATATGAACCCACAGATCTTGATTTCCATTATTGTACTTACATAGAAAAATCACAACTATTGAAACACGCAGAGGCTGATTTCAATTATTGACATACACTGGAAAATAATGACTAATGTAACACGCTGGTTCTAAAATTTGTTTTCCATTAGTATAGAAAATACCTATTGAAACCCTGTAGCCATCGACTTTTGGCCATGGAACCAAAAAGAACAAACTGTTATAAAAATGCAAACCACTTTTTCTGTCGTTAAGTTAACACAGAATAATGTTAACAATGTAAATGCGCAATTCTTTTTCAGAACATAAACAGTAGTCAGTTTTTGTTACAAATCTTAACATAGACAAACAATCTAATGAAAAATAAAAACGCAGACATCTATATCTAACACAGGAGATCTGTATTAAATGTAAAAATGCATAACCTCTTCAGAAACTATGCAATAGTTAATTTTGTCACGTATTCGTAACCCAGAAACTAGTGTCTTATGAGGCTATTCAGTGACTTCTGCATTTACTTATTATACAGAAAATAAGTAATAGTTTATACATATGTTGCCTTCGGGCATTGAATCATCAGAACAATATAAAATCAAGCCCAATAACAAAGTGCAAAGGTTGTTAATCCCTTCTCTATTTTTTTTTTGTGTTAGGTATATATTGAAACCGCCCTGAACTTTAAAACATAACACAACATAGAATCCTACCTCTTGGCTGCTTTTCCCTCTTGTCGTGATTTCGTGAAGCCCCTTCTCTCTTTCTTTTTTTACATATTACAGAAAATATCTAAGGCAAAATAGGATCCACCGCTTGATTTCACGCCGATCGATCATACCCGAAGACATTGATCGATTAGCTTCACAGAAATCACATATTGTTGCATCTACACAAAACCCCACTTTTTCATTTTTTTTTTGGGGTGAGTTGCAACTCGTTGCAGGCTTGAAACTAAGTACATAGCAAAAATCACAGAATATCCTACCTCTTTGATGTTTTTTATTCTCTTTTCTTTGCAGATCTTGGATGCAACTGTGCGCAGTTCTCCAATTCGTGCGACAGCAAGACAATGAAAGGGAGAGGAAGCAAAGGGAAAGAAGAAATAACAAAAGAGTGAGTGAGATCCCGAAATGGAGAGTGGGGATGGGTTTTGAGGAGCGTGAGAGAGAATCGGGGAGGAAATCGTGGGAAAGTGGGGGTTGGTTACCCCAATTCTCCAGTGGCTGCGTTCTCTCATTTAACTCAAAAGAAATCCCTTTGTAGGGTTTGCATAATCCTCTATTTTAACCTTATAGTTTTTTTTTTGTGCTTTCATTTTAACGCACATGTATGTGCGACTTTGGATCGTTTGCGACCCACGACAAATACGCCATCTTGATTCCAAGTTTTGTGTCTATTCGGATCCATCTGCAGATCCAGATCTTCTTCTATTTACACTAATATTTAAAAATTCCAGAGAAGGATCCAACTTGAATAATTATGTATCCGATTACTTTATCCTAGAGTTTACATAATTATACTGGATCCAAGATTCATTTTGTTTAAAAACCATTTAAGAGATTCAGATCTAAGGGTCTGAAATTTTCATCATACCCTGATTTGGAGCTATGGATCCAAGTTACCATACATGGATCTAGACCACTATTATGGATCCAAATAAAAAATTCTAATTGAAATATTGAAGATCTAAATAGGATGTCTGAGATCCAAGTACGAATAAACACCAATAAAATATCCCTGTATCGGCTCAATGACATAAATTTTAAGTTTATTTATCTAGTATAATTCACGGTTATTACATACATGCTTTATTTGATCAGGTCAAAGCACGTACTTTGCCTTTGGTTTCAGTACTTTGTCATTATACTCTTTGAGTTTCAATTCTGGTCTTTTACATATTACTTTTAAATCAATACGGGCCTTCGGATTATCCTTCATTTTCCATTTAACATTCATTACTGTATTGAACACATTATCAAACATATTTTTCTCCACATGCATCACATCCAAATTATGTCGTATCAATAGGGTCGTCCAATATGGTAGTTCCCAAAAAATAGATTTTTTTGTCCAATTGTGATCCTTCCTAAATCCAAAGAAGGGTGTCCGACTACGGGCATCTGTTAATACATCTGGAAAGTATCGCAATCTTCTAAAAATCTTTATGCCAGACAATCTTGTGGATGGACCTTCCATTTCAGTTGTGTCTGCTCTAAACGCATTTCTTTATCATCGAAACGGATGGTCGCTAGGTAGAAATCGACGATGGCACTCAAACCAGCAAGATTTCCTTTTATGCGTCAATCTAAAAGCTTTGGTATCCTATATGCAGTACGGACATGCCAACCTCCCATGTGTGCTCCAACCAAATAACATACCATATGCAGGAAAGTCACTGATTGTCTATAGAACAACGACCTTTATATTGAAATTTTGTTTTTTGTGGGCATCATACGTGGTAACATCGTCATACCACAGTATTTTAAGTTCATCAATCAATGGCCTTAAATATACATCAAGATTTTGGCCAGGTGAGGTCGGACCAGGGATCAATAGAGACATGAAAAGATTTGGATGCTTCATACACAAGTTTAGTGGAAGGTTGTATGGAGTTACAAATATTGGCCAACATGAGTATGGAGTTGATTTACCCTCAAATGGATTAAATTCATCTGTATATAGACCGAGTCTAACATTTCTCACTTCTATTGTGAAGTTTGATGTGTACGATCAAAGTGCTTCCAAGCTTCTGCATCAACAGGATGTGTGATCTTGTCTTCATCATGTCGAACTTTATTTGCATGTCATCTTATGTGTTTAGATGTCCTTGAAGACATATACAATCGTTGCAATCTAGAAGTGATAGGAAAGTAGCAGAGCAACTTGTACAAAACTTTTTTTGATCTCGTGCTACCATTGTCTCTTATTTTTGGCTTGAACCGAGAATGCCCACATGATGGGCATGCCATGTTTTTCTGATCCTTGAAATACAACATGCAGTAATTTGGATAAGCATCTATCTTTTTATACCTCATACCTAGAGCGTTGACCATAACCTTTGCAAGATAGAAATTTTGTGGCAATTTCTCATTTTTGGGCAACATACTCTTCACAATCATGCATAAACGGTCAAAACATGATTGACTCAAATTATACTCAGACTTCAAAATCATTAGTTGAAGAACTACAGACAAGATAGTGTGACTCTCGCAACCGTTCCAAAGTGGCTCATCAACATCTCTAAGTAAATCATAAAATCTACTAGTTGCATCATTTGGTGATTCTTCATCTACTGCAGTTGTTACATCACTAGGACCCATGGCATAACCTAGTTTTGTTCCTGCGGCATCAAATATCAAATCCATATATGAATTATCGTGCACAACATTCACCCGTGCATCAAAATTGTTACTAAATTCTTCACCATGAAATGTTCAATTATCATAATCGCTCACAAAACCCTTACTGTATAGGTGATGTCTAACGCCATGAGGTTCTACAAATCGATTGTTCTTACAAATCTTGTAGGGACACCTAATCTGACCTGTAGGATCCACTGTACAGATATTTGCCGTTGCAAATTCAATAGAACTTTCAACATCATCCATATATTCATGCGATAACTCATTGTCAACTATCCTACAGTACATCGAGTCACGATTTGCAATCATTTTGTCGTATGATGTTACAAATAGTATCCTAACCAGTTAAAAGAGAATCATCAGAATGTTATGATGAAGAAAATATCAAATTTATCATGCAATATATGATGTCATACAATCACAAGAATTATGATGCGTGCATTGATAACTTAATATTTTTATGTGCAAACTATTCATTAAACGATACATTCACTTGAAGCATGCTTTCATTATACAATTTTACATGTAAGTAATAAACAAATTGAAAGTAACTACATGCAAGCATGGATACAATCACATTCAACATTGCAATACATCGAAAACATTCATATCAAAAAAAATGTCAAACATGTACCTGCAACAAACACACTTCAATATTCTGCTAACTACTATCATACCTAGCATGGAATCAGTACTCCAAAAATAAGAACACTTCTATTCTCATACATTTAAATCATGCTCAGCATGATCTTCAAACTCCAACAAAATAATCATAGATATCAACAACTAAGTGAGTGTGTGAACAATAAAGTGTTGCATCCAATAAATTAAATAACATGTGATGCACTTGCATCACGTACTCACCACGGGTATTGACCCAATTTGCATTGATTTTGTACATTACTTACCACGGGTGGCGGGGTACAAGTGGGATCCGTTGAGAAATCTGCAAGAGACAATGTGTTAAAATGAAGTCACCCTCTGCTAAAATGAAAAAATCTTGCATTGGCCTTTTATCTAAAAAATGCGGCCCTTCCAGAAGTCGGGCTTTGGTGCACGTATTAGCTCTAGCTTTACTAAAGTTATCCGAGTAGCAGGAACCATGAAACAAACTATAACTGATTTAATGAGTCATTCGCAGTTTCACAAAACGATGCAGTGTGGCCTGCCAAACCGTATGTCAAGCCCTCTGGCAAGATGCACAATGAACCTTGCAGTTGAGCTGTCAGCACCAAGTAGGGACACGATTCCACTACGGCAAATGGAAAGCAAACACAAAGATCCCAAAAAGCACATGCCGTGCACACGGGCATGAGAATGATGGAGGCGTTGAGAAGCCGAGCACCCAAGCACCTAGTGGCAAATTAGGGGGGCGACCCCCTATCGAAAAACCAGGGAGGGCGACCCCCTGCCGAAAACGCAGGGGGGCGACCCCCCTGCCGGAAAAACCAAAGAGGCATTGGGGTGCCCCCCCATCCAGAAAAGAAGGGGGGGAGACCCCCCTGCCGTAAAACCAGGGGGGTGACCCCCTGCCGAAAAAACCAAATTTAATATACCTGAGCGTCGTCGGGCGGCGGGCGGCTGACGGGGAGCGGCGGGAGGCTGACGGGGAGCGTCGGCCGACGAGCGGTGGGGGCCGGGGAGAGGCCGACGGGCGGGATAGGGCGGCAGAAGGGAGAGGGCGGTGAGTGGGAGCAACGAAACAAGAAAGAGAAAGAGGGCTTTGATTAGGGATTTATGTGACATTTAGCGACAGATTTAGCAATGAAATTATTCCGTTGCTAAGCCGTCGTAAATCTACATAATTAGTTAGCGACGGAAATATTTCGTTGCTAATTGCGTTGCTAGATAGCGACAACAGACTGCCGCTCGCCAAATACGTCACTAAATGTCGCAGTTATTACGACAAAACCTTTCGTCTCTAAGTCGTCGCTAATTTGAGACGAATTGTGCGACGGAAGCTATTTCGTCGCTATTTTCGTAAATATTACTGATTTTAGCGATGGATTTGTTTCTCTCGTTAATTCGTCGCTAGTTAGCGATGGATTAATTTCGTCGCTAATTCCCTATTTTCTTGTAGGGAAACCATGATCCCTAACTTGTAATAAAAATTCTCAATATTGTCAAGGGGCTATCCATCAAGGTGTTGATGTTTTATCTCAGGTTCAATTAGTATGTCCACTCTCTGTATCTACAAGACAACATAGAAATGATCAATTATGTAACATGCATCCTTGTCTAAGATAAGTAATATCAATCTCAAGAAAATAAAAATACCCTAACCTTAAAAAGTGCATTAGGTTTATGTTCGACCTATTCAATAGTGTGGGAGTCATGATCAACAACAATCTTGTCATCATAATAGAATAAACAAACGACATAACCTCAAAAGAGAACAAGTGAAACAAAACATGATTTGCATAAATATTAGATGGCAGATAAATGTTGAAATGTCTTTGCTAACCAGTCCAGAAGGATCAATTGTAGAGATATATATCATAGATGAATGGTTGAGTTTTTCTTCCATGTATTTACGTAGAATTGAAGCAAGACATAACCATGAAAAGCATAACTATGATGGTTTGCTGGTTGAGAACCCTACAGTATACTTTTTGAGAAACATTAGGTCTGACATGAAATATCAGGTAAAATGTAAGTTTGAATCAAGAATTTTCCCTATGTAGTTCATGTGCCTTTGCTCCATTCCCTTGCATTGTGTTCGCTTCTCAAGTAATGATTTTGATCTATTAGTTTGAAAATTGAATGGCTTATGGTTTTTTGAGTTTTTTTGCTTGCAGATCTTTATAGGAGATATTTCAAAAGCCTTATCATCTAACATGGCAAGTTTTTCTTGTTCATTCTCTTCATATGATGGGACAATGTTTAACTGGCGGAATCATTTACATGTCATCTTGTTCCAATAAAAGGGATTGTAATCATGTTGTCTTGCAGTGTTTTTTGTATTATCTGCTAAACATCTACCTCAACCTTTTGTTACTTTTTCTCATGAGAAAAAACTGTTCATTAACTATTTAATTGCTATTTAATCCCTTTTTGCTTGTTCTGCAGCTCAGTGAGATTGTCAATGTCTTTGGACATTTGAAGGCATATCATTTTGAATACAAGGAATTCAGCTTATCATTTGCATTTTTGGAGGTACGTTACACAACATGTGAACATTTTGTTATCATCTATGTTCGACAAGAGGATGCATATCAAAATTCTTTGCGATTTTCTCATAAAAATGTCATTTGTACTATTTATGTGCCAAGATCGAAGATTTACAAACACAGGAGGAATGTGATTTTGCATTTGTTTAATGTTTATAGTTTATACCATATTGGGCTCTAAATTTAGCTTTCAATATGCTCTTAAACAAATGTGCTTTTTATTTTGTGTATTGATTGAATGTATGGAGTTCTCAAGATCTAGGAAGTTCTAGGGTTTGGATGGAAAAAATAGGTGCAGTTATCAAACCATGTGATGACGGTAAAATGTGGGCTTCTTTCTTTGTCTTCTGCATCACTTGTCTTCTTGAACTTTCTTTTTGATTGGATAAGATGAGATTTGGGCTGAGGTGAGACGTTTGGAAGTGGAGTTTTTTTCTGCAACTTATTTATATATTTCTTTTTGTGCATTTGTTTCTTAAACGAGATGGGGTTTACGTAGATTTGGTTTTCACATAGAAAAATGATCTTTTTTTACTTGTATGTTTTTCTATTTTCTAGTATTAAGAGGGTTTTTGAGTGGGAAAGGATTGAGGATGTGTTTTAGGATTGCAGATAATGGATTTAGTGGAATATGAATCAGCTCATTGGAATGACTTCTTATTTTCTGTTGGTTTTTCAACAAAGTTTGAATGGTGCCACGATGATCCATTTTTTGTTGCTAACAAAGAGTGTTGATGCTTGGTGGGGTTGATTTTGATTAGTCTGTCTATCTTCATGAAAGCACTTAGACCATATTCTATGTTGATGGTTTCGAGTCTTTCGACTTAGGCTGTTGCTTAAGGTGCGCTTTCCTCACACTTGAATGGATTTGTTTTTTTAGAGAGAGGCAGATCTCATAATTTGCAATAGTCGGTATCGCTTAAACAACAGCTCGTGTTATGTGCAGTCATCAGGTTTCTTTATGAATTATGATAACGTGTTGCGAATCATCGCCCCTAGGTCTCTGATTTTAGTGTTTTGGCTTTTGATAGTTGCATGGTTTGTTAAGACTGTCAGTCATAAGGTCTTTGTTTGTATGATTGCTTTTTATTCTTTCATAATTTATCCAACATATTTTTCTGATTTACTTGTGATTGCATTTTTGGGGAGGGAAGCAAATGAAAATTTCCTTTTGAGAAACTTCTTTTAAAACAAAGTTTTTGAGATACAGAAATTGAAGTTTCTGATAAGACCATCATTGCTTGGTGTATTGAAGGCCTTTGGGTTTGTATGGTTAAGGTAAAGTAAGCTTGTTTTCCTGCTATTGGATGATAAGGATCTTAGGGTGAGGGATGAAGCATTTTATTTCATATATATGTGTGTGTGATCATGTGCTATGCCTTTTAATGACCATTATTTGACATTACTTTGCAGGACAGTCCCTTATTGCCAATTGAAAGAAGTCCTCTTGCAGATGTTCTCCTTAAAGCAGAAAACGAAATCCTTGAAGTTGGTGGCTGTGCAGTCAGATTGGCAGGACTTTATATATCCTTACAGTTGCGTTTCCGTTTTGACTTTTAAAGTATTTATTGATTTTTCACTTGTGTGTCTTAGAAGCTGAAATACTAGGCAGTGGCATTGCTGATTTGTAAGCCATTGTTCCTTGACTTTCTGTACAAGTCTGATAGGGTGCCCATGCGTACTGGGTGGAGAAAGGGACTCTGGACATTCGTCCAGACCATATACTCAATCTTATTCACTATGAGGTTATGAGTCATAACTTTCATGATGCTGATGTGCTTTCAAGAATTCTGTTACTAATGTTAGCATAGCCTTAGCAGATTTCTCTTCTTCAGAATCATGATGTTGATGTGCTTCATTTTCTATTCCCACTGGTCTCTCTCTCTCTCCTGAATTTAACCATTAATGTCATGTCAAATAAGATTCATTTGCTAAGAGATGATGAGCTGCAATCTCAACTTACTAAACTGATCGAAGGGTATGAAAATTTCTTTTTCTTGAGCCTCTGTCCTCTCATTTCTGTACATATATGTGCAAGAGTGGTGGCTCTACCTAAATTTTCAAAGAAATTTTTTCTGTTCAGAATCTATTGATATTTGAATTCAACACATGCAGCTATATATATATATATATATATACTAAGTATTTGGAAACAAAGAGTTTCAAAGCTGATGTACTTTGTACCTTAAAATTATAGATCCTTCAAAAAATAATATCTTAAATTTTTTATATGGCTGAATTTTCAAATATGATTAATTGTGTTTATGTGTAGGATGAAAATATTTCTTGCCACTAATTTTATTTTGTTGTAGGATGAAGAGATGCTGCTGCTGAATTATGAAAAGAACTTCAAGCAACTAAAGGATTTGGATATTAAAGGTGCAGAACCTGAAAAGCTTCGTCAGGTGTCAATTAGAAAACAATTGACGAAGATTAACCTGACTATTAGAGCCATTAATGTCATGTCAGATAAGATTCATAGGCTAAGGGATGATGAGCTGCAATCTCAACTTACTAAACTGATTAAAGGGTATAAAAAATTCTTTTTCTTGAGCCTCTGTCCTCTCATTTCTGTACATATATGTGCAAGAGTGTGGTGGCTCTACCTGAATTTTCAAAGAATTTTTTTCTGTTCAGAAGCTATTGATATTTGAGTTCAACACATGCAGTTATTTGTTCTGACGACAAAGCCTCATGCGTTGGTTTTTCTATTCCCACAGGTCTCTCTCTCTCTTCTGAATTTGTAAAAAAAAAATTACAGTCAATGTTGACGATTTTTAAAAATAATAATCAATATCGATGATAAATATTGTCGACTTTAATATCCAACCGACAATATTTATCGTCGCCTTCAAATAGAATGGGCGACGATATTTATCGTCAGTTAAGTAACATAGCTGATGATATTTGCCGTCAGCTATTTGGAAATATATGATTTTTCCAATATAAATACAACAATAATTATCATCGCCTATTATCTCTCGTTGACGATAAATATCATCGGTTATATATTACAGGTGATGAAAAATATTATTAAAAAGAGTCGACGGTATTTATCGTCGCTTGTAATATATAATTGACGATATTTATCATCGACGAGAAATAATACAACCGATGATATTTATCGTCAGTTTTACTTATCATAGGCAACGATTTGTATCGTCGGCATTAAATAATGTAGGCAACAATATTTATCGTTGGTTTTAATTAGTATAACCGTTTCCTTTAATTATTATTACCGACGATATTCTAGAGCCGACCGTTTTTATACTGACTATATAAAATCATCAAATTTATTTTTATAAAAATGACAAAAAATAAATATCATCGTTTATAGTAATATAAACCACCATAAAAAGCCGACGACTGGGTCAACAATATTTATCATCGTTTATGTTATCGGCTACCATAAATCCTATATTGCCGACGATAAATATAGTCGGCAATGACCTGTCTTCAAATGTTGCACATTGTGGTTTAATAGTTACAACCCAACTTAAATCATCGAAAGTAAATCTCACGACAGTTAGATTTGCATAAAATGTCTACACCAACCATGCCCTAACATACCCTGTATAAGGTTTGCTTCCTAGCAAAACTTCCAAGAACCAGATCGGCTTTGCAAGCCCACCGTGTCATGTAGCACAAGCAAGCAACAAATGGATATGCTATACAGCCCTGACAGAGATCCCCACTTGGATAGGGTGCGACTACGTGAAGCAGTGCAAACCTTGCATCACACATTCGAACCACCAAAGAAAGCATTTCTGTTGCGAAAGCCGAAGCAGCAAGCTCCCTAGAGAGGAGGCAACATCCTCAAGGTTTTACACCACTGGAGAAGCAGCTGTATCTTGGTAAGCCCGAAGGGGTTTAGTGATGGGGCCTAGGCCACTACACAGGTGGTCGAGGTTCCAATCCCACGGGCATCACCCCCTTGCATTATAGCCAAAGCAAGGCGACTCCCTGCAGGCAAAGGGTGTGCCATGGTTTTATGCCACCGGAGAAATGACAGTAGGTTGGCAGGCATTGACCAACGCGACCAGATCTCTTACTCCAGGGGTGGTTTCTCCGTTCCTAATGAAAAAAAAGTGTAGTTTGGTAGGAATTTTCAGCATGGCAGGTCTCTCACTCTGGATAAGGTTTTTCATGTAAGGGAAACAAAATGGATATGGACACTATGCGCAAGTTCCAATTTTAGGGACCCCAAGGGCTTGCCTACATGGCCTCAGGCTTGTGGATAGAGACAGCGTATCCCAAGTTCAAGTCCCCGTGTAGACAACCCCATCTGCAAAGCAAAGCAAGAGGCTCCCACAAAGTTTTACACTGGCGACCATAAGTACAGCAGGCTAAAACCAGCACGAACAGGTATCCCGGATGCAGTTTCTCCATATAATAAATGAAAAACAAGATATTCACTTCAGCATGTGTAGAGACGCACACAAGTGCACATTATCCTTTACCCTTTACTAAGTGCATCCACACCTTCCTTTTTCTTTCTAGATGGCATAACTCGGGATATCCATAGACTGGAATCCAAATTTAGACTTGGTTATGAGAATGATTCTACGGATCCACCTATCACATTTGACCCCTCAACCTTCACATTTCACAAGCCCATAGTGCAGCAAACGTATATAATAAGCATGTGCTGCATGATATTACTTGATCAACTCCTTGGGTTAGTTGTTTCAAGGTGATTTTCATCAACGCGTATCCTTAAGTTTGAGAAAAGTATCGGTTTTTTTTAGGGAAAATCCCGTGGAAAAACAAGCACGAGAAACTGGGGGAGGCAAAAGAGATGAAATATGCAGTATTTCAAGAAACAGAAATCACTACAAAACAAAACAAAACCTGAAAAATGTTTCACCACTGAAAAAACAGAACTTTTTACATTTCAAGGGCTGCATACTGCAGCAAACAAGATTTTTGGGTCCCAAGAACACGAAATGTGCACAGAGCATTTGTCTCCCTCCACAGAACATCCCTTACAAGAGCAAAATAACAAAAGAAAAGACTAGGTTCCAATAATTTGTTTCCCCACAACCATCAAACGGACAAGGAAATGAGAGAAGAGAACCAATTACAATAGCAATATGTGATTGCGGCAACCTCAGTTTGAAAGTTGTTGAATGTGAAATCATTTGGAAAGGCAACTCAAGACATTGATCAATGGGTAATCATTCCTTCATCTGTATGATTCAGCATGCTTCGGCTTGCTTTGAACGACCACCTCGATCTTTTCCATCACGTTCGGTGTTAACAGCGGAATGACATCAATGGCTTTCATGTTCTCCTGAATCTGTGATAAGAGTGAATGCAGTGTTCAGGATAAGTTTGCTAGTTAGAAAAAGTCTACTCTGTTCAGGTATATCAAACATCCTAAAATAAGATCTCTGAGTGATTATGAGCTATAATCAAAGGACAACCGTGTGAATGAAACCAGGCAAATATATCACATTTCAGATTCACAAAGGATAGGAAAAACGGCATACCTGGATCTCCTTTGTGGCACCTGTAATAACAGAGGAAACATTTGGGTTTGAGGCACACCAAGCAATTGCAAGTTGAGACAAAGGCACACCCAATTCATCTGCTATTGGCTTCAATCCACCTACTTTTTTCAACACATCATCGACCAATGACCTGCTTGCCAAGTTCTACAGGACACATCAAACTGATCAGGGATGCTGACTGCCACACAGATAGCAGGATAAAGAGATAAAATGGCAGACAAAAAATATTAAAGGGTCCAATTGCTTAGAAGAAGAAGATAATTCCCCAATGATAACCTTGTATTAATTCAAATTTCAACCACAAAGAACAGGCTCGGTACTTGTGTTTATAAATTATGCTGAATATTTATCTTCCCCACATTAAATCATCAAGACAAAAATACCGGCAAAAGAAACATTGAACAATGAACAATGAAATAACACACTTGAATTGATGGTCATCACAAACTTTTAAAATTATTGCACATGCGTTTACAACTATATAGTCTACGTTAGTATTTCAGAATATCGGTTAATGCAATTATTGTATCTTGGGTGACAAGGTCATGCTCTCCATTTGAAATCTACAACTGGAAGAAGAGTCGTCATTATAAATAGTTGTTTCTCTTCCATTTAGCTATACAGGCAATCATGGCCACCTATGTAACACGGACTCTTCTAACAGGGCACCACACCCGCACCCGCACCCGCACCCGCACCCGCACCCATGCAGATGCAACACTTGGACACGGCTTCCTTTGTGTCAAGTCAACCACACTGAGGACCATTTCTGTCCAAAAGTGGATTCAGTTAACCCTAACCAAGTCCAGTTTTATCTATACTATACATAAATGCACACACATACACGCAGCGTTAACTTAAACTGTTAAATTTTTTTTTATATATATATATATATACCCTCCCCGCTCCCCCGCACCCAAGTTCTTTTAAAGTGCCGCATCTGCACCCGCACCTATATGGGTGCGACACTTGGACATGGCTTCCTTTGTGTCAGGGGAAGTCAACTACACTAAGGACCATTCCTGTCCAAAAGTGGATTCAGTTAACCCTAACCAAGTCCAGTTTTATCTATATTATATACATAAATGCACACACATATATGTAGTGTTAACTTAAAACTGTTAAATATATATATATATATATATTGTAATGAAATATGCGAAAGAATCCAAGAATGCTAAAGCATTCACTATGTCCCACACGGACAAATGCAACAAGCATAAGAGAGGAAATCCACTAAGGGATATACAAAAGGCCTTATAAAAAGGCTACACACATGAAAAATAATATCACTATTATTGAAGAGGAGCTCTCAAGAGCAATACAAGATACAAGGGGGGTTCCCCCTATTTATAAGAAAAGGAGACCAAAGGGGCTCCCAATAGAGTCGTTGGGAGCCCCCAACGGTCACAATTGTGACCGTTGGGGGCCCCAACGACTCCATTGTGGGGCCCCTTTTCGGTATCCAAAATACATTTTAAAAAATAAAAAAACAAAAATAAAATTCAGCAAAATAAAAGAAATAAAACAAGTACCCCTATTGGGTACTTGTGAAATGACCATAATACCCCTATCGGGTATTATGGTGAATATACATCTATATTTATATATATATATAGATGTATTATTACATATGTTTTAACACCCCCCCTCAAACTTTACGGGGGAATGACCGAAAGTTTGCCAAGGAGGAACAAGAAGCGAGGAGCAGGCAGGGCTTTGGTGAAGAAATCTACAAGTTGATATTTTGAAGTGACATATGACAGTGTAACTGTCCCACGAAGATATTCATCACGTACATAATGACAGTCCATTTCAATATGTTTAGTCCTCTCATGGAAAGTGTGGTTGCTGGCAATGTAGAAAGTGGTATTCTTAAAGTTAAAAATATGTTAAAATATAATTTTGATATGTCTGATCTGGGTTTTCTCAGGTACTTTCTTGGTATAGAAGTTGCATACTCTCCTCGAGGGTATATATTGTCACAGATGAAGCTTGCTGCAGACATATGTTCCAAATCTGGGATTTCAGATGATAAAAAGGTGGAGACTCCCGAGGTTATCAATGCTAAACTACGACTGGAGGATGGAGTTCTGCTGGATGATCCTACGCCCTACAGGCAACTCATAGGCTCCCTCACCTATCTGACTATCACCAAGCCAGATATTGCTCATGCTGTGCACTCTGCAAGCCAATTTCAGCATGCTCCTACATCTGTGCATATGAGTGCTCTGCTCCGGATCATTCGATATATTAAAAATACTTTGACTAAAGGGCTATTCTTATCCTCAATATCTTCCTTAGATTTACTAGCTTATATTGATGTTGACTGGGGAGGAAACCCAAATGATCGAATCTCAACTACTGGCTTTTGTGTTTTTCTAGGAGATTCGCTAATTGCTTGGAGGTGCAAGAAACAGCAAAAAGTCTCATTGTCTTCTACTGAAGCAGAATACAGGGCTATGGCAACTACTACAATGGAGCTGGTGTGGCTTCGAAGTCTTCTTCAAGATATGGGAGTCGAAATTACTGGGGCTTCGAAGCTTTGTTGCGACAACAAAAGTGCCATCTACATTGCTAGTGATGATCATATCATCAACATAAAGCAGAAGGATGATGATACTATTACCTGCACGTTTAACAAAAAGAGCAGTGTCAGTATAACATGAGCGAAATCCCAATTGTAACATGATAGCACTAAATCTATCATACCAAGCCTTAGGGGCTTGTTTAAGACCATATAAAGCTTTTAATAACCGAAGGGTTTGACCTTGGTTAACACTGATTCCCGGCGGAGGGTCCATATATACTTCTTCATTCAACTGACCATTAAGAAAGGCATTTTTAACATCTAATTGGAATATAGGTCATTTCTTAGATGATGCTACCGCAATTAAAGTTCTAACGCTTGTCATGCGAGCCACGGGAGCAAAAGTCTCCTCATAATCGATGCCATACTCTTGTGAGTATCCCTTAGCAACTAATCTAGCTTTATAACGCTCTAGGGAACCATCACTTTTTGTTTTGACTTTGTAGACCCATTGACATCCTATAGCTTTCTTATTTGGAGGAAGGTGAACTATTTCCCAAGTTTTAGCTTTATTTAAAGCATCTAGTTTAACTTTCATTGCTTCAACCCAATGAGGTATACTTTTTGCTTGATTATAATGGGAAGGTTCATAGTAAGAATGTAAGGCTATTAGACAAGCTCTATATTTAGGTGAGAGAGTTTCATATGAGACAAACCTATTAGGTGGAATTGATTCTCTAGAAGAACGCCTAAGGGAGGTCTCTTCTAGGGGTTCATTAAGCCGCAAGAATTTTTCTAAAGCACTAATAGGTTGGGCTTCCTCACGCCGAGTGTATACTTGGAGATTGTCACCATTAGTTGGTGATACATCATTATCATGAGAATCATGAGTATTTTCTAAAACTTCCGGATGACTCAAAGAGTCATCATTTGAATCTTCTAAAAGATCATTGATAAACATATAATCAATTTCATTTGATTTTTCCAATATGTCAAATCCATTTTCATCTTCTAAAAAGATTACATCTTTGGAGACAAATAACTTATTGTTTTTATGATCAAAGCCTCTATAGCCTTTTTTATTTTCACCATATCCTAAAAATACACATTCTATTGCTTAAGGTGACAATTTATCTCTTTTATGTAAAAGAACAAAGCATTTACACCCAAAGATTCGAAGATGATTGTAGTCGGGTGTCATATTAAAAAGTTTTTCATAAGGAGAGATATTGTTCAATTTTGAAGATGGCATCCTATTGATTAAATAGGTGGAGGTTAACACGGCTTCGGCCCAAAAATTTTTAGGAATATTTTTAGAAAAGAGTAAGGATCTAGTGGTTTCCAAAATATGCCTATGTTTTCTTTCCGCTAGACCGTTTTGTTGAGGAGTTCTTGGGCAAGATTTTTTATGACAAATGCCATGTTGTTTTAGATATGATTGAAAATCATTTGATAAGTACTCTCCACCCGAATCGGATCTAAGAATGGATATTTGACTTTGAAATTGATTTTGAACTTTTGCATGAAATTCTTTAAAAAAGTTAAAAACTTCCGATTTAAAGTTAAGAAAATAAATCCATACATATCTAGTATAATCATCAATAAAAGTAACATAATACGAATAACCACCTTTAGATAGAACCGGAGATGGCCCCCAAACATCGGAATGCACCAATTCAAAAGGTCTTGTTGTCACAAAGGATCTAATAGGAAAAGGAGTAGACTTCATTTTGCCAAAAATGCAATCTTTGCAATTGATATCTTTTTCTTTACAAAACTTGTGTCCAAAAGGAAAAAGATACATTTTTGAGTAACTTGGATGTCCAAGCCTTTTATGCCAAGTTTCAATATTTTTGTCTTGGACATAAGTACAAAATGAGGTATTTGGAAGCATTAAATTATCCATAAAATAAAGGTCTCCCTTCCTATGGCCTTGCCCAATCCGCTTCCCGGACCGGAGATCCTGCACAAAGCACCCTTGGGATGAGAAAGATATTTTACATCCATGGTCGGCTATTTGAGAAACGGAAAAGAGGTTAAGATTTAATTTTGGAACTATTTTAACTTTTGGAACAAGGAAATTTTGAACATTTTTAGAATCAAGAGTCCCAACACCATTTATTTTGAGAAAAGTTCCATCGGCCGTAGAGACACAAGACATTTTTGAATTGGTGTGCACATTGGTTAATGCATTTTCATGAGGGGTCATGTGAAAAGAAGCTCCAGAATCTAAAATCCAAGAGTACGTACCGGGAGGTGATGATGAGGCAATTGCGGCACCGGAGGTAGAAGAAGTAGCCTTTAGAATTTGTTGGAGAGCCAAGGAAATTTGTCCAAGAGTATCTTTGAGATCCCCGTTCTTGCCGTCATCTTCTTTGGTGGATGATTCTTCAACGGAAGCCACCTTTGGCTTGAATGCTCCATTTAGCTTTGGGCAAACGGGTTTAATATGCCCCGGCTCATAACAATGATGACATATAATCATTTTTCTTCCACCACTCCCTTGCTTACCAAAATGAGGTGGTTTGTATGTTTTGACATGATTGTCGGGTTTAGATACGGCAAGAACTTCATCAATGCTTTTACCCATATTATGCCTAGTCTCTTCTTGAGTAATCTCGGCAATAGCCTCTTCTAAGGGAGGAAACGTGGATCTATGGAGAAGTGAGGATCTAACTTATTCAAATTCGGGACGAAGCCCAAATAAAAATTGAAACAATCTATCTTGTTCCATTTGTTTTTGTCTTAGTACCACATCCTCCATAGACACCCATTTAGGCTCTAAAAGAGTCAATTCATCCCACAAAGGATTTAGAGCACTATAATAGTCTTGTATGCTCATGTCACCTTGTTTTGTGGTTCTCACTTTTTCTTGCAAAAAATAAGCTCTTGCAAGATCCTTTTGGGTAAACATACCCTTCATAAAAAACCAAGCTTCATTTGCCCGGCGGAATTTTGCAATATTTGCACATACCTTAAGTTCAACATTATTCATAAACCATGCTAGGATTTTTGCATGGTTACTCTCCCAATCTTCCATTTGATGATGATAATCTTCAATAGCCTTGAGACGAGCATCGCCTTCAAGTGCTTTCTCTTGATCTTCTTCCATCTTTGTGAGCTTAAGTTGGGGTTCCGGAATGGTCCCCATTACATAACCCCAAAGCTTCTTCCCTTTGAGATTATTCTCCATTGCGGATGCCCACATCATGTAATTTTTCCCATTGAGCTTGAATGATAGATCGATCTTGACTTCCATTGCTACAAAATGGAGGTGAGAGAGAAAAAGAAAAAAAAGAAGAAGTAGAGAGATACACGATTTTACCTTAGAAGATCGTATGGCTCTGATACCATGTAATGAAATATGCGGAAGAATCCAAGAATGCTAAAGCATTCACTATGTCCCACACGGACAAATGCAACAAGCACAAGAGAGGAAATCCACTAAGGGATATACAAAAGGCCTTATAAAAAGGCTACACACATGAAAAATAATATCACTATTATTGAAGAGGAGCTCTCAAGAGCAATACAAGATACAAGGGGGGTTCCCCCTATTTATAAGAAAAGGAGACCAAAGGGGTTCCCAATAGAGTCGTTGGGAGCCCCCAACGGTCACAATTGTGACCGTTGGGGGCCCCAACGACTCCATTGTGGGGCCCCTTTTCGGTATCCAAAATACATTTTAAAAAATAAAAAAACAAAAATAAAATTCAGCAAAATAAAAGAAATAAAACAAGTACCCCTATTGGGTACTTGTGAAATGACCATAATACCCCTATCGGGTATTATGGTGAATATACATCTATATTTATATATATATATAGATGTATTATTACATATGTTTTAACATATATATATACCCTCCCCGCACCCCCGCACCCAAGTTTTTTTAAGTGCCGCATCGCTGAATCCACACCCGCACCTATGTGACATAGATGGTCACTGTTGGAGGTGTGTGGAGCCTGATTTCTACCTTGATATAAATCCCTAATTTCCACAGATTTCATGGAGGATAGTTTTATAACTTTACCCTGAATAGGTTGCCCTAGACTCCTTGTATTTAAAGAGGGCAATCCGTCTCTTGTAATGTGGTGTTTCTTTCTCGATTTTAATAGAGGATCAAAGTGCGGCCGTGAATGTAGGCAACTCTTGCCGAACCACGTAAAAACCTTGTTCTTCGTGTGGTTGATTTCTCTCTCTTCTTCCCGTGTTTTGTTCCTTCGATCTATAGATAGTGCGTTGAGTCGTTTTCCCCAACAGCCACTGCGTCATCTATATCCAGCACTAAGTATGCAATAAATCATTATCCATTTGAAAGCCTAGATGAAATGTAAAATACCAAGACAAAAAACATTATCGTCTAAGAAATAGAGAACCAGATTTTTTAGGTTGCCCTAATTTCAGTGAATCAGAGTGACTAAAGTGGTGATAATTTCAGTGGATCAGAATTACTGAAAGTGGAGACTTTTAAAGGGTTCTTAGTTGAGATAGTAAATTGATATTAAAAGAGAAGCAAGAATAAGTCTAACCTATTGACTAGGCATCAAGCGGGAGGAGGATGCCTACTACATAAATAAAATGACCTAACAAAGGAATGTGACGCATATGGAATGTGGATATAGTGATTTTCATAAAAAGTATGGCAAGGGAACAACCTTATGTATTTAACAACTTAAATCAATAAATACATTAAAAATATAAGAGCGTAAAAGATCACAAATTCCGTTATTGCAGATAGAGTCAAGACTCAAGATTGCGAAATTTAAACAGAGAACTGCCAATCACAGATTATATGAAAAAAATCAATATCAAGAAAAAGACTCATGAAAAACTGACATAAACATGCAGTTGACCATCCATGAAGTTATAGTTACCATTTTTCTTGAACAGTGTTGGTGATTTTTCTTGAACACTGTGTTGGTCACTGTCATGTTTACATCAGGTATGCAAGGCCAAGTGTGTTATCCTTGCGACATGGATGTTTACCATCTCGCATGATGTGGTCTGTCAGACTGGAAACCTAGTCCATCGACCTAGGAGGAAATGGACAAGAAATGGACGGTGATAATGATTCATAAGAAACAAAAAAAAGAAAGAAGGAAGAACAAGGAAGTATTTAACAAAATGGTGGCATAAACAAGAACCAAAAAAGGGGCAAGTGGAAAAGGGGAGGTCCAAATAAAAGGTCCAGTTCTTAAGCAAAAAGACTCAAGAGAAGGCTTAGGCAACAGATTAAGCATAACCAAGAAAAGGGAGGAAAGACCTAAATGATATAGAATAGATTATAGTAGCCAATATCATGATGTAAGCCCTTGTGCATTTTTGGTTAAGATGCAAAATGAATTCAATTTGGGGAATATATTGATTGCTATACAATAAAATGCATTCCTGAGAAGGCGATTCTGATTTTGCAAACATTCCTGAAAAAATAAACACATACATAGAACATTATCAACACAAAGTGATGCTCTTGAGTAAATTGTTAAATATGTAAGAACTATCTAAAGCTCACTAGCAATGTATAAAGGCTTAAGAACATCAATTTCTGAAAAATGTAAAAACCAGATAATGACCTAGATTACCAAGAGAGACATCACATGAGAAGGATGTGCAATAAGAAAGTGGAGAAGAAAATAACTGGAATTGGTTTCATAATCTAGGATCTGATCACGGTGACAAGAACAAGCACAAGGTGGAAGGAGGGTCAAACTTCATGCTGTCAAAGGCTGGAACATGAACAGACTGAAGAGGAAGCAAGACAGGACACTAACAAAAGTGAATAAGCTGTTTATAGAAGAATGAAGACACAGACCTTCATGCATACAATGAACATACAAAGAGGAACACGAAAAGACTAAGCATCATCAAATACACCACAAGATTATAAAAAGATGCTAGAATGATCACAATAGGTCTACAAAGGCAACAAGACTTAGTGTAGTTTGTGAAGAATCTGCAAGCTCACACATGATCACTGCTGTAAAGAAACGGCTTTGAATATATTAGGTTCAATAATGAACCAATACACATGCACATGAAGTGTGAATATACCCACTTAAGGGGAAAACACAAGCACATAATGTGCTAACACATAAACCCACAAAGGGGCAAAAATGCCTATAAGGCATAAGTTGATATTATTGAAAAGAGGAAGGGTGTAACACCCATTACATGGAGCAAAAGCTCCTCTAAAGGAGTAGTAAATACCAAGAGGAGAGCCCCTATTTATACACTCTCAAAGGGACCACCTTGGGGGCTCCCAAAGGAGACGTTGGAGAGCCCCCAACGGTCACATTTGTGACCGTTGGGGGCTCCCAACGTCTCTATTGGGAGGCCCCCAATATGGTACGAAAAACAAAAAATAAAAAACTAAAAAACAGAAAATAAAAGAAATATTACAATGCATATTCCAATTGGAATATGCGTAAAATGACAAATTACAAGAATACCCTTGAGGGTATTTTAGGAAAAGAATATATATATTTATATATATATAAATAGAGATACATATACATATATATGTATACGTATCTTTATATATATATAAATATATATATATATATGTACATTTAAGGATTATATTTCAACATACATATATGTGTACGAGTACACATATTTTAACACCCTCCCTCAATCTTTGCGAGGAAACGAAAAGATTGAAAAAAGTCGCAAGACTCCAAGAGGCTTCGGTAAGAATGCTATTGAAACTTGAAAATGCCTTCCTCCAATTGCCTTCTAATGGTGAACACATTTCCTGATCCATCCAGGGTACTTCTTTTTATCATATCTCCAAGATCCTGTGAAATAACAACAAAGAACAAGTAAAAAATATCTTTGCACTTTACTCAAATGGAACATTCCTAACAAGGTGCAAAATTATAACTTATGCATAGAAATTTGAAGCATATGATAGGATAACTACTTTAGCATGAAAAGAAAATTTAAAAAACTAAGGTTTCAAAATCATATATCATGTTAAATAGTGAGCGGAAACGAATTGCAAAAATGCATAATGCATTCATAAGGTCCAACATTGGACAAACACAACCCCATAATGGGGAATAACAAAATGGTTCACTAAGGGACACCACAATAAGCCTACGAAGAGGCATAAGCTACATATGCTTTATTGAATGAGGGCCTAAAAGGCCATAATGAGCATATGCATATACTATCATAAAATGAATTAACACTTAAAGAAATCATTAATGAACATGCTCCAAACATACTTTAGTCAAAATGAACACGGATACAAATGTTCAAAAGGTTTGACGAATATGAGCTTCAATAAGAGGGGCTTTATAAAGGTATATTTAACACGCATAGATCAACAATAGAGTTTTTCACATCATTAAGGAGAAGATCTATGTCAATCAAATGTCATATATAAGAAGCATGATTTGACTAAGTATATTAAAACATCCACCCAAGATTCAAGAATGAATATCATTTGAGACAAAAGACTCATTTTGCATATCAAATACAAAAGTGGCTGAAAAATTGTAAGCACTTAATATATAGATTAAATGTTAAAATATCAATTTGATTTAAAAACATATCATAGATATGATTCACTTGTATCTAAAAACACAAGTTATGAATGAAATTTTGTAATTTTCAATAGTAGTTCATCCACTACAAACAAATACCTCATTAGTCCTCAAAAACCTACAAATCAAGTGTATAAGCTACTTAGAACAAGAACATAACCATAATGCCATTAAAGGCCAAAAGACACACACAAAGGTGTGTAAAAATACCTCTTGTCTACATGTAATAATACTAAGTAGCTTATACACTTGATTTGTAGGTGTGTAAAAATACCTCTTGTCTACATATAATAATACATGAAATGAGTGTATCAACGACAAGAACAAGAGAATACATGCCAACATGGACCAAAAGCATCTCTTGTCTACGTAAAAAGACACTAAAAAACAAGTATGTTAAGCTACTAGAACAAGAGTATCAAGTCAACCATGGGCTAAAACACAATACATCTCTTGTCTACATAAAATGACACTTGAAATGAGTGAAAGAAGCCAACCATGAGCATACATTGCAGCGACTAGAACAAAGACACAAATGTCAACATGGACTAAAAACACACACCATAGTGTGAATCAACGTGCATGTGTACGAGTACACATATTTTAACACACTGCATGATATTACCTACACCAACATTGATTGTATTTTTACATATTTGGGGGGAACATTGAAATCTATCTTGGACATCAGCAGCCAGCAGACATTGATTAGATGCACCACACTGTTAAATAATCTAACATAATTTAATATGTAATTTCATAGTTTTAGTTTACTTTTAAGTTTAGTTAGGATTAGGTTAGTTTATTTAACTAGGTTAGGTTTCTTTTTCTTTTTTAGTTTATTTTTGGACTTATTTGGCTTTATGCTTTTTTGACCAAAGTCAAAAAGCATAAAGTAGAGAGAGTTGTTGGACTCCCAACAACTCTATTTAGAGTCGTTGGGAGCCCAACACTCCCTCATTCCCTCTCACCCTTGTATTATAAATATGGGGTGTTACCTCCTTGTAACTTACACTTTTTTAAAGCCCCCTTTTGGGACCCAAGATATTGAAGTTGATATTTTTTTACGTTTGTGCATTTGTATCGGTGCCTTTGTGCACTTGTGAGAGTTCTCCTTTTATGCCTTTGTGCACACTTTGTGTTTCTAGTATTGTGTTTATACACAAAATCTCTTTTTATAAAAATTTTCACATGGTATCAAAGCAAAGTTGCTTGGGAAGGAAAATCTTGTGATTCTTCACAATATCGAGTGCCTCAAAAAGTGTGCCTTCAATTTTTTTGAGATTGGCACGAAGACTTCTCTTCATCAAATATTTTAAAAGATTACTGCAACAAGTAAGAGTTAAAATCTCTTTGTAGTACGTATTTTTCTCCTTCATCTTATCTCTCTAATGGGTGAAAAAGACTCTCATTTCTCTTTTGGCTTTAAGCTCAATGGTTTCAATTATCATGTATGGGCCGAAAATATGGAAGCTCATATTAAAGGAAAGGGGCTTTGGGGTGTTAGAAAGTGACATTGAATACATTAGGTTCAATAATGAACCCATACACATGCACATGAAGTGCGAATATACCCACTAAAGGGAACAACACAAGCACATAATGTGCTAACCTATGTCACATGGGTGCGGGTGCGGGTGCGACACCGGTGCGGCACAATTTTAAAATTTTTGGACACGGGGACTCGACAAAATATATATATATATATATATATATATATATATATATATATATATATATATATATATATATATATATATATATATATATATATTTTATTTTATTTTTAAAATGCCATAGCACAGTCTGTGCGACACAATCACAGTCTGTGCCTCTTTTTATATATATATTTTTTAAATAAAAAATATAAAAAAATGCTTTTTTAGGGACATTTTTGGACTCGGTCAAAGTTGACCGAGTCCAAAATGTGGACGGACTCGGCCTGGACTCGTTGACCGAGTCCGATTCGGCGTTGACCGAGTCTGAAGCCGCACCCGAGTCCGCACCCGTGTCGGGGCGTGTCGACTCGGGTGCGGCACCTCCTTAGCCGAGTCTGTGTGACATAGGTGCTAACACATAAACCCACAAAAGGGGCAAAATATGACTTAAAGTCATAAGTGGAATATCATTGAAGAAAAAGGAAGAAGAGGGTAAAAACCCAATATAATGGAGCAAATGCTCCTCCAAGGAGTAAAGAATACAAAGGGGGAGACCCCTATTTATAACACAAGAGAGGAGCCACATAGGGGGCTCCCAAAGGAGTCGTTGGGAGCCCCCTATGTGGCTCCTCTCTTGTGTTATAAATAGGGGTCTCCCCCTTTGTATTCTTTACTCCTTGGAGGAGCATTTGCTCCATTGTATTGGGTTTTTACCCTCTTCTTCCTTTTTCTTCAATGATATTCAACTTATGACTTTAAGTCATATTTTGCCCCTTTTGTGGGTTTATGTGTTAGCACATTATGTGCCTGTGTTGTTCCTTTTAGTGGGTATATTCGCACTTCATGTGCATGTGTATGGGTTCATTATTGAACCTAATGTATTCAATGTCACTTTCTAACATAGTATCAGAGCAAGGTCACGTTGGGGTTGTCCTTTGGTGCAACGGAAAGCGTGTTGCTCAAGAAATGGTGAAGTATTCATTGTTCTTCTCTTTTTCTTAAGTTTCTGGTATGTATCTCTTTTCCTAACATATTATGCATTATGAAACTATTTTTCTTGCAAATATTTTGTACATTTAATGTTTATGATAGTTGAATCATTTCTTTTCACATTTCGCGTGTTTGTATATTTTAAAATATCTCTTTTTAAATTTGGTAAACTTGTTTGTTGTCCAAATATATAATTCTTGTTTATATATTTATCGATTACTCATCACATATAATAGTAATTTATGTTTTTCAAAATTGTCTTCAATTATGAGAGATTTATGATTTTTAGATAAGTATTTCATGATTGACCTATAAGTTAACTTTAAAAAAAAAATTATATATGATTTCTTGCTAAATTAATGATCTTTGCTTAAAAACTCTTGACTCTCATATAAAGCCTAATTTGTTTTGAGTTCCTCTCTTGTTTATGGATTTTAGTGCAGTTTTTGTGAAAAAAAAATTGATAGAATTCTTGTACGAGAATCTTTCACATCTAAATCTTTGTTGTTTACCTTTTTATGAATCCTAAGTAGTTCTTGTTAACGATAACTATTTATGAGAAAGGCCTTTCAATGTTTTTGGATTATTTAAAGAATTTTGAAAAATTGTTTGTGATAAATATGTTGTATGAACCATTGTGTTCATTAGGAAAGATCTTTTAAAAGAACTTCTCGCACTATATCGAATGCATAGTGTATCTATTGCATCTTTTGGTATAAAAGATTTCATTAATTTTGACTTTTCTTCTAATGATGCAACTTTATAAACTTGTTGGTTTGTATTTTTCACATAAGGTTTCAAAACCTCTTGATTATATCTCTAAAGATGCCTACGTTGGCCATAATATGGTCTTCTTTGTCTTAAATTGCATGTGTCAAGCATATAATTGCATAATTAAAGTTTGAGAGACTCAAGCATTGCTTTTTCTATGAAGTGCATGCTTGCTCACTTTTGTGTACTTTTTTTTTGTATTTTGTGCATATTTGTTTTTCAAATATTTGTGCTTGTATGCATTCCCTCTTTTCTATGTAATACAATCCTTAGTGCATGTTTGTTTACACCTTGGTGTGTATTTGTTCAAGTATTGTATGAGTGCCTTCGTGCACATCCATTGTGAAGCTTCTGTGCACATTTCTATTTAGGAAAATATAATGAATTTAGATATTGACTCTTTTGTTTAATCATTATAAAACATTATAAGTGCTTATAGCACTTTATACGTTTCCGCATTTCTTATCACAATCAAAGAATATTAAAGCTTGTTGTATGAGATTTAATCCCAATTCTATAAATTTTCAAGTACTTTTTCTTTCTTTGAGTATTGTGTTATAGCTCTCTTTGGGAACTGTTACGGTTCTTGTGATTCCTTTGTTATAAGCTTGATTGTCTTGATTATCCCAAGATGATTTCTTTATGTCATTATGTTTGTTGCAAAAGTATTTTTGCCTTTTGGCACTTATTTTATCCATCACAAGTTGTTATATGATGCATCAATCCTTTTATGACCTTATTGTTATATTACAGATGTTTGTTGAGGTGAGTTATGGGCACCTTGTGTTATGTCATTTTAGATTGTCCACTTGCCATATTAAAGATGGTTGTTGAGGTGAGTTATGGGCACCTTGGGACTCTAAAATGATTTGTTATACGATCTCTAATTATGAGTGTGTCACTCGTTTTTCTCTTTTGGCCATTGATCTAGTAGATGCTCTCATTTATATGTAAATGTGATGGATATTTGAAACCTTAAATATTTTAAGGTATATTAAAATCAAGGTTTTGGGGATTATTGCCCAACCTTTTATTGTTTATGAATCTTATGAGTATGTTTTCACATTTGTGTTTTGTGCTTTTGTGCACAAGTGTTCTTGGTGTGTGTATATTCACACATTTATTCCAAAATATTATTGTTATGGGTATTCTTTTTTAAGAATATTGTTTTATTGATTCAAGGTTTTATTTATATGTTTGTCATTATAAGTTTTATTGCCTCAAAAGTCTTCTCCTTTTATGCCCCTTATCTAAGTGTCATCATATGTAGACAAGACATATTATTACACCTTTGTGTGTTGGTAGCCCTTTGTTAGCTTTTTGTTCTTTTGGTCTAGTAGCTGAACACACTTGTCTTAAGTGTTATTATATGTAGACAAGGCACGTTGATTCACACCATGGTGTGTGATTTTAGCCTATGTTGGCATTTGTGTCCTTGTTCTAGTCGCTGAGATGTATGCCCATGGTTGGCTTCTTTCACTCATTTCAAGTGTCATCTTATGTAGACAAGAGACGTATTGTATTTTAGCACATGGTTGGCTTGATACTCTTGATCTAGTAGCTGAACATACTTGGTCTTGAGTGTATTTTTACGTAGACAAGAGATGTTTTTGGTCCATGTTGGAGGGTATTCTCTTGTTCTTGTCGTTGATGCACTCATTTCAAGTATTATTACATGTAGACAAGAGGTTCTTTGGCACACCTTTGTGTGTGTCTTTGGCCTTTAATGGCATTATATTTATTCTTGATCTAGTAGTTTATACACTTGATTTATGGACTTTTGGAGGACTAATGAGGTAGTTGCTTGTAATGGATGAACTATTGTTGAAATTTATGAAATTTCATTCATATGTCGCTTTCTTTTAGATACATGTGAATCATATATTTAATATGCATATTTTAAAATCAAATTGATATTTTTGGCCACTTTTGTATTTGATTTTGTAACTCTTGTGTTCATTTTGTCTAAAATATGTTTGGAGCATGTTCATTAATAATTTCGTTAAGTATTAATTCATTTTATGTTAGTATATGTGTATGTTCATTATGGCCTTTTAGGCCCTTATTCAATAAAGTATATGTTGCTTATGCTTCTTCGTAGGATTATTGTGGTGTCCCTTAGTGGACTATTTTGTTATTCCCCGTTATGGGGTTGTGTTTGTCCAATGTTGGACCTTATGAATGCATTATGCATTCTTGCAATATGTTTCCGCTCACTCTTTAAACATGATATATGACTTTGAAACTTTAGATTTCTAAATTTTTTTTTTCATGTTAAAGTAATTATCCTATCATGTGCTTCAAATTTCTATGCATAAGTTATAATTTTGCACCATGGTTTTACGGATGAGTTATCCGATATGGTTTCAATTAACCTTGTTAGGAATGTTCCATTTGAGTAAAGTGCAAAGATATTTTTTACTTGTTCTTTGTTATTATTCCACAGGATCTTGGAGATAGGATAAACAGAAGTACCCTGGATGGATCGGAGAATGTGTTCACCATTAGAAGGCAATTGGAAGAAGGCATTTACAAGTTTCAATAACATCCTTACGGAATCCTCTTGGAGTCTTGCGCCTTTTTTCAATCTTTTCGTTTCCCCGCAAAGATTGAGAGGGGGTGTTAAAATATGTGTACTCGTACACATATATGTATATATTTATATATATATATACATATATAAATATACGTATACATATATATATATGTATACGTATCTCTATTTATATATATATATAAATATATATTTCTTCCTAAAATACCCTCAAGGGTATTCTTGTAATTTGTCATTTTACGCATATTCCAATTGGAATATGCATGTAATTTTTCTTTTATTTTTTAGTTTCTTTTTTTTTTGTGGTTTGCAATGTGACCGTTGGGGGCTCCCAACGACTCCTTTGGGAGCCCCCTAGGTGGCGAACCACAAAAAAATAAAAAAATAAAAAACTAAAAAATAAAAGAAAAATTACATGCATATTCCAATTGGAATATGCGTAAAATGACAAATTACAAGAATATCCTTGAGGGTATTTTAGGAAGAAAAAATATATATATTTATATATATATAAATAGAGATACGTATACATATATATATGTATATGTATCTTTATATATATATATATATATATAAATATATACATATACATTTAAGGATTATATGTATACATATATGTGTACGAGTACACATTTTAACATGGGGATATGTTCAAGTTTTCATAACGGAACCCAAACCAAAAATTACGATGGTTGAAAGAGGAGAAATCAGAATTCTTGAAGAAGAAGAAAGACAAAAGGCTCTTGAAGAATATTCAAAAAAACATGAGGAATGTGAAATGAGAAACTTCAAGATCCTATCTTGGATCTTCTCATCCGTTGAAATCAAGTTCAATGCCAACAATATCAAATGCAAGAAAGCCTCCGAAGCTTGGCATTATCTTGAGAAGATGTATACTTCACGAGACTTATCTCACAAGTACTATCTTCAAAAGAGGGCCTTGACCCTACAACAAAATGAGATGTTTATTCGTGAATACTTTGCCGAATTATCCTCTATTTGGGATGAGCATGCTTGAGCCCAAGTGAACTGACGAAGCTATTGAACTTAGATACAAACAATTAGAGGAAGATCACTTCTTTAACTTCCTAAATGGTCTTCAACCCGAATTTGAACAAATTCGGTCCTCTCTTCTATCTTCTTTCACATCTCCTTTCATTGAAGATGTTATTACCAAGTTAAGTGGAGAGGAAACTCGTATGGGCATTAGCAAGCAAAATCCAAGTCTTCTTGCAATGCCTACAAATCAAGATGAATGTGATGGAGCTAATGCCGTGTCTAGGCCCGGCAACAACTTGAGGACATAAACCTCCTCACTTTAAAAACCAAAATTAAGGATACAATGGTGGTCAAGGCGGAAGAAGGGACAATAGCAAAATTGTGCCCCACTTTTGCAAGGAACTCGGTCACATCAAACCAGTTTGTCCTAAATAGAAGAAACTACTTGCAATGACAACCACATCTCAACCACATCTTAACCACAAAAAGAGGAATCTACAAGTCGAGCTCTCTCTCTAAATCAAATTATGGAAGCTCTTCAACCTCTTCTTAAGAGAGCTATTTTCGGTGCCGCCGTATCCACTCCTCCTCTAGGTAAAACTTCTTGGCTTTTAGATTCGGGTGCATCTTTTTATATGTCTCCAAACATCTCTTCTCTTTCCGAATATTCTAAAAGTTTGTCATTATCTTTTGTTTCAACCGCAGATGGCACTTCTCTTGAAATTAAGAGGATTGAAAACTTTGAAACTCAAAATTTCTTTATTCCCAAAATTAGATTTATACCTAAATTGAATTTGAACTTATTTTCCGTCTCTCAACTCTCGAACCTTGGATGTGACATTCAATTTTCATCTAATAAGTGTTTAATACAGGATCACCGGTCCAGGAAGTTGATTGGGAAAGGCTCTAGGAAGGGAGACTTGTACTATGTGGATTCTCTCCAAATCCCTAAAACTCCTTTTTGTAATGTGGTCCAACATAAAGACATAAATGTTTGGCACAAAAGACTTTGTCATCCCAACATCACCAAGTTATCCTATTTGCATTTTATTAAAAATCTTTATAAAGTACTTTCTCTTGTAATGATTGTATTCTTGGAAAAATGAGAAGTATGCCTTTTGAACAAAGATCTATGTTTACCACAAAACCTTTTGAAATTGTTTATTCGGATGTTTGGGGACCGACACCCGCCATATCCAAGGGAGGCTTTGCCTATTATATGATTTTTCTCGATATTATTGGATATATTTCCTTAAACATAAGCACCAAGCGTTTTTATGTTTTAAATCATATCATATGATAATTAAGAATCAATTTAATAGTAATTTAAAGATTTTTAGGACCGATTCCGAAGGCGAATATCTTTTCAATGAATTTAAGAAATATCTTGAAGACTATGGTATTGTCCATCAAAGATCGTGTTCTCAGACCCCACAACAAAATGGGTTAGCCGAAAGAAAGCATAGGCATATTATTGAAACCACTAGAACTCTTCTTATTTCCCAAAGTATTCTAAAAAAAATTTTGGGTCGAAGCGGCTCTTGCTTCAGTTTATCTTATTAATCGTCTTCCATCCAAAAATTTAGATAAAATCTCACCTTTCAAAACTCTATATGAAAAAGAACCCAATTATAATAGATTGAGAGTTTTTTGTTGTAAGTGCTTTGTCCTTACAGATAAGAATGATAAACTCTCACCTAAAGCCATTCCTTGTGCTTTTCTTGGCTACTCAGAAACCCAAAAAGGGTTTCGATGTTATGATACTAAAAATGATAAGTTATATGTCTCAAAGAATGTAACATTTTTGAAAAATGATAGTGGTTTTGAAAAGAATGAATCTCATTTAGAAAATGTCGACTATTCCTTTCTCTTTGATCTTTTATCTAAAGATGATATCTCTAGTGATGATGAATCAACATATAACAGTGACAATGAAGTGGTTGAAATCAACAATAACTCTAACCCTACTACCTCTCAAGAAGAAAATATAACTAGAGACCCTATCACCTATACTCATAGAGATAGACGGACCTTTAGAAGTACTATTGAGCAATATATTGAACCTAGCGAATCTATCCCCCCACATGATTCAAACCCTAGAAGAACCGAGAGAACTAAAAGAACTCCCTCTAGATTTGTATCTTTTGATTCTTTCTCTCCTAAATATCGAGCTTGCTTAAGTGCCATTCACTCATGTTTTGAACCGAAATTTTTTGAAGATGCCAAACGATGTATTGAATGGAGAGAAGCCATAGAGAATAAACTCAAAGCGCTTAGGAAAGCCAACACTTGGGAATTTCAAATGCTTCCCAGTGAAAAGAAAACTATAGGATGTCGATGGGTGTTCGAAGTCAAAACCAAGAGTGATAGATCTCTTGAGAGGTATAAAGTTCGTCTTGTAGCTAAAGAGTATAGTCAAGAATACGGGATTGACTATGAAGAGACATTTGCTCCAGTAGCTCGTATGGTTATTGTCAGATGTCTCATCACCATTGCTTCCATTAGAAAATGAAATATTTACCAAATGGATGTAAAAAATGCCTTTATAAATGGTGATCTTAATGAAGAAGTCTACATGGATGCTCCACCTGGTATGAAAAATCCTAAAAATAAAGTTCTTCGTGTTCGTAAAACTCTTTATGGATTGAAACAAGCACCCAAGGCTTGGCACGATAGGTTTAACAATGTAATGACTGAAAATGGTTTTACTTCATGCTATACTAACACTGCATTGTTTGTTAAGAAATCTGATACAGGGATTGTTATATCATTGTTATATGTTGATGATATGTTAATAACAGGTGATGATGTCAAAGGAATCAAGAGCATTAAATCTATCCTGACTTCAAGATTTGAAATGTCAGACTTAGGATTTCTGACTTTTTTGGGAATTGAGGTTGATTATTCTCACAGAGATTATTTTTTGTCTCAAACTAAACTTGCTTGTAAGATTCTTGACAGATTAGGAATCACATATAACAAGGTCTGTGAAACTCCTGAAATAGTAGATTCAAAGATGAAGATTGATGATGGGATTCTCCTAAAAGATCCTACACCTTACCGGCAACTGGTTGGATCTTTAACGTATCTCAACATTACGAGGCTTGATATTTCTCATGTAGTACATGTTGTTAGTCAGTTTCAACATGCACCTACTACAGTTCATATGAATGTCATTCTCCGCATCATCAGATACATAAAGAGTACAGTAAACAATGTGGTATTTTTATCTTCTTCTGAATTGAATTTAATTGCTTATACTCTGATTGGAGAGATGACCCAAATAACCGACACTCCACCATTGGTTTTTGTATTTTTTTAAAAGAATCTTTAATTTTTTGGAGATGCAAGAAACAACATAAGGTCTCACTTTCATCAACAGAAGCTGAATATAGAGCCATGGCATCTACCACCATGGAGATTGTTTGAATTCGCAACTTGCTGAAAGATATGAATATTCAAGTTCAAGGGCCCACAAAACTATGTTGTGATAATAAAACTGCAATTTACATTGCCAAAAATCACACATTTCATAAGCGCACGAAGCACATTGAGATGGTATGCCACTATGTTCGTGAAGAATACTTAAGAAGAACCATAGACCTTTCATATGTTACATCAGAATACCAAAGCGTTGTGCTCTCCAAGATTTAACTTCCTTGGCAAACTTTCAATTATGTTACCCTAAGTTTGAGGGAGGTGTTAAATAATGTAACATAATTTAATATTTAATCTCATAGTTTTAGTTTACTTTTAAGTTTAGTTAGGATTAGGTTAGTTTATTCAACTAGGTTAGGTTTTTTTTTCTTTTTTAGTTTTTTTTTTGACTTATTTGGCTTTATGCTTTTTTTTGACCAAAGTCAAACAGCATAAAGTAGAGAGAGTCGTTGGGAGCCCAACACTCCCTCATTCCCTCTCTCCTATTATAAATATGGGGTGTTACCCCCTTTGTAACTTACACTTTTTTAAAGCCCTCTTTTGGGACCCAAGATATTGAAGTTGATATTTTTTTACGTGTGTGCATTTGTATATGTGCCTTTGTGCACTTGTGAGAGTTCTCCTTTTATGCCTTTGTGCACAGTTTGTGTTTCTAGTATTGTGTTTATACACAAAATCTCTTTTTATAGAGATTTTCACACACAACAATAACATAGGTCTTGGGTTCTTCAATACTAGAAAACATGCAAAAGAGTTTATCATATCTCATAATTCTTGCATAGTTGCATTGTATTTTTCTCACGTTTTATCACACGGCATCTCATTCATATTCTCTTCTAATTTCCTTTCTTGTAAGAAGAAAAAAAAGGACATATGCAGTCATTATCACCAATTCATCCGACTTGCTGTCTCTTTTCTCAGACATAAAATAATTCACTAAATTGATCTAAGCATACATTGAATAAGTTGTGACAACCACATTTTCAATTGGTAGACATCTTAATGCACTACATTATTACAATAACAACTTGTTTATGCTGATAAAGTTTGAAGAAGAGATATTTCTTTAGAACATTAGAAAATCTTCTTCATTCCTCCAATGGCAACACAGGACAAAAGGCACCCCATGGATAAAAGAACTCATCTATAAGCCTAGTTTTAGAATGATTAATGTGTATATAAAAATCTACATTCTGGGTATTCTGATTTCATGGAGAAGGAACCTTTGATATAAACAGATGAAGAATATGCATAGCATACTCCAAAAACTCCTCATCTTTTATATAATGTCGAGGTGAAATAGGCATGAAGTTGCATGTGTAAAAAGCTTGTTTGACAGAAGTAGGTGTAATGAAATGGTAGGATCTACGAATGCACTTGAATCTACTCGAAAGGAAGTATCTAAAAGATACTTTAGACAAGACCCATAAAAGGTATAAATGAAAAAGCATAAAAATAAATAACACTTTATTTATGAGAGCAAAATGCTTAAAAAGCATTTAGAGGAATAATTTACACAAGAGGATGCACCCCTATTTATACAAGAGTATTAAGGAGAGCTCATAAGGAGCTCTCCCTTTCTAGCTGTTGGAACTTCCAACAGCTAGAATTCTAGCCGTTGGACTATTTCCAACCGCTAGAAAGTTGGTCAAGTTCCAACTGAAACTTGACCAAACTAGATGTATCTAGTACTAATAGAACTAGATACCAAAAACAAAAAGAAAAATTACAAAAAAAAATTAAAAAGTATAAATACAAAAATATATAATAATAATATTATTATACATGTGTTGTTTACATTTTAACACTCCCCTCAAACTTACGGTACAATGAGCGAAAGTTTGTCTAAGAGGAAGTGAAATATGGGAGACACGAGAGGCTTGGTGAAGAAGTCTGCTAATTAGTATTCTGACGTCACATATGGCAGATCAATGGTTTCATGCAAGTACTCCTCTCTGACATAGTGACAATTCATCTCAATGTGTTTGGTGCGCTCATGGAAAGTCTGGTTGCTTGCGATGTAGATTGCACTCTTGTTGTCACAACACATTCGTGAGGCCTGTGTTGTTTCAACTCCCATATCTGTGAGCAGTCGCCTGAGCCAAACAACTTTTATTGTGGTGGTTGTCATGGCTCTATATTCAGTTTCAGTGGAGGAAAGAGAAACCTTTTGTTGCTTCTTGCACCTTCATGATATTAGATTCACCTAAAAATACACAGAAACCAGTGGTTGAGTACTTATTATTAGGATCACCTCCCCAGTCAGCATCAGTATAAGCAATTAAATCTAATGATGACGATGCAGACAAGAAGAGTCCTCGTGAGAGAGAACTATTTAAATATCTAATAATACGTAAAACCGCTCCCATGTGAACAGAAGTGAGAGCATGTTGAAACTGGCTAGATGTGTGTACATCATGTGTTATGTCTGGCCGAGTGATGGAGAGATAGGAAAGTGCTCCAACAAGTTGTTTGAACGTAGTGGGATCATCAAGACGTTCTCCTTCATCAATTTTCATTTTAACATTGACCACTTCTACAGTGCCCACCTTCTTATCATCTGTAATGTCAGACCTAAAAACAATATTAAAAGCAAATTTAGATTGAGATATCAAATACCCACGAGGGGAATAAACAACTTCTATTCCTAAAAAGTATCTCAATAATCCTAAATCAGACATTTCAAAATGAGTTTTAAGAAGAGTTTTGATATTGGTAACTCCCTGTTTGTCGTCTCCAGTGATGATCATATCATCCACATAAAGAATAAGGATGATGATACCTGCATCAGATTGCTTAATAAACAAAGCAATATCAGTCAAACAAGAATGAAATTCCAATATCAGTCATAACATGACTAAATCTGTCATACCAAGCTTTTGGTGCCTGTTTGAGGCCATAAAAGGCCTTCTCAAGACAAAGTGTTTTACCCTTAGGAATACTAATATCAAGCGGAGCTTCCATGTAGACTTTTTCAACCAGACTCTCATTTAAGAAAGCATTTTTGACATCCATTTGAAATATATGTCATTTTTTGATAGAAGTCAAAACAATTAAAGTTCTAACAGTGGTCATACGGGCCATAGGGGCAAAGGTTTCTTCGTAGTCAATGTCATACTCTTGAGCATAACCTTTGGTTACGAGTTGTGTCTTATATCTTTCTAGGGTCCCATCACTTTTGGTTTCGACTTTATAGACCCATCTACAGCCTATAGGTTTCTTTCTGAGAGGAAGGTCTTGAATGGACCAAGTGTTGGCCTTCTCTAATGCATCCAATTCTATTTTCATAGCTTCAACCTATTCTTCATGGTTTTTGGCTTCAGAATAGGAGGAAAATTCAACATAGGATTGGATTAATGCAAGGGCTGCCCTATACGAGGGTGAAAAAGATTCGTAAGAGACAATTTTTTCGGGAGGTCGAGAAATTCTAAAAGTCCTACGAGGGAGAACTTCAGAAAACCTTTCTAATGCACATGGTGGGTGTTGCTCTCCATCTTCGTCTTGAATATTGCAGACCAACATTCTTGCTGGTTTGGTCTTCGCTATCATTTAAAAAAATAATAGGAATTTGATCATTGTCAAAGTTATATTCAAAATCCTCTTCATTGAATTTTGAAGTTAAATCGATTAAAAAGGAATATTCAGTAATATCTTTGGATTTTTCACTTTCAAAAGAACTTTCTTTTTCTAGAAAAGACACATTTCTTGATACATATAATTTGTCATTTTGAAGATCATAGCACATGTAGCATTTTTTATTTTCAGCATATCCTAAAAAAGCACATGAGATTGCACGAGGGAAGAATTTATCATTTTTGTTTGTAAATACAAAACATTTGCAACAAAAAACGCTTAATCTAAAGTAGTCTGGAGCTAAATCATAAAGTTTTTCAATTGGAGATATATTTTTTAATGAAGAAGATGGCATTCTATTGATGAGATAGGTGGCAGTTAGAGCGACTTCAGCCCAAAAACATTTTGGAACTTGACTTGCAATTAGCAAAGTTCAAGTGGTTTCCATAATGTGGCGATGCTTGCGTTCTGCAAGACCATTTTGTTGAGGAGTGTGTGGGCATGATCGTTCCTGAATCGGTGCGAAAATGAAAAAATTACTTTGAAATTTGTTTGTAACCATTTTATGAAATATTTGAAAGTGAGCAAAAACTTCGGATTTATGTTTAAGAAAATAAATCCAAGTGTGTCTAGAAAAGTCATCAACAAAGATGACATAATACGCATAACCACCTTTAGAGATAACTGGTGCGGGTCCCCAAACGTCCGAATGTATTAACTCAAGAGGTTTTGTAGAGACAAAGGTTCTACTAGAAAAAGGTAATCTTTTCATTTTACCAAGAATGCAATCTTTATAAGCAAAATTTTCAGATTTACAAAATTTTCCCAAACTTTAAAAGTATTGGATTTTTGACATATGAGGATGGTCAAGTCTTTTGTGCCATAATTCTGTTTCTAATTTCTGAACATTTAAACAAAATACGTTCTTTGGTAGTTCCAAAAAAGTCCATGTAATATAGTCCTTCTTCTCTATGGCCTTCCCCAATCAGCTTCGCTGACTGACGATCCTGTATCTAGCAACCATCAGAAGAGAATGATATATTACATCCATAATCAGAAATTTGTGAAACAGATAAAATGTTCAAATTTAATTTTAGGATATATCTAACTTCTGGAATACAAAAAGTTTTGGATTTTTGAAAACTTTCAAAACATCATATTCCTTTTATTTCAAGAGATGTTTCATCTGGTGTAAAGACTTTTGATATACTTGAGTTATTTTTAAGACATTTGGATAAACATTTAGCATTTGGGGTCATATGAAATGAAGCACCAGAATCTAAGAGCCAAGGGAAGTTACCTGGACCGGATACAGATGCAACTGCCGCTCCAGTTGAGGTTTCAATCGAAGAGGATACCCCTTTGAGAAGAGGTTGAAGAATCTCCATCAGTTGAGCTATGAAAACAGGTGTATCTTGATCTTTTGGCTCGGTTTCAACAGATGCTACCCTTTTTTCGTCTCTCCTTTTTAGCTTCGGACATTGAGGCCTATAGTGCCCCTATTCATGACAGTGGTGACAAATAACTTTTCTTTTATCAAACTCGCCACTTTGTCTCCCAAAATGAGGCGGTCTATAAGTGCGAGTATGATTCTCTGGTCTAGACACATCTAGAACGGAATCATCAACTTTTGGAGTACTCTTTCTAAGACGATTTTCCTCCATAGTTAGTTCTTCAATAGTATCCACAATAGTAGGGATTTTACCACGATGAAGTAGAGCCAATTTGGTGGATTCAAATTCCGGCCTTAATCCATTCACAAATTGGTAAAAGTGTTTTATATTAAGTTGTTTTTTACGAAGCTCGATATCTTCGGCGCAATGCCATTTTGGCTCTAGAATAGCCAACTCTTCCCAAAGTTCGGACAACTCATTATAATATTCACGAATAGTTTTGTCATTTTGAGTTAATGTCCAAACTTTTCTTGAAGATTGCACACATGGGTAATATCTTTAAGGGAATACATATTTTTGAGGTATTCTCATGCCTTATCGGCATGTTCAAATTTAGTGAGGCTAGAACATTTTTTAATGTCTATGCTATTAATAAGTCATACCCATCCTCCACTCTTTTCATTTCTTTTCATAAGAGGCTAGAGCCTTAGTGTTCTCCTCTTCTATTAGAGGGACTTCCTTATCACCCTCTTTTTTGGTGAGAGATAGTTTAGGTTCCGAATCGGAACCATCCACTATTCTCCATAAGCCTTTTTCCCATATGTGGTGCTTCATAATTGAAGCCCACATCTCACATATAGTATCATTCAACTTCATGGGTATGATGGTGACCTTATCATGGTCATCCATCATTTACAAGGGTGTGAAGAAGATAGTAAGGAGAAGAAAAAAAAAAGAAAATAGAGAAAAAGGGAGAAAGGGATACAATACAATGTTGTTGCTCAAGTCATTTTCTTCAAATGAATCCTCTTGTAGTTGATAGAAGAGTGATAAAACACTCATTTGCAAGTGACGAAACACTTTTTGTAAGAACAAGGTAATAACACACTTTTACACAAGAGGCACAAAAATCGAGGCGTAAGTTTTTCAAGATCTAAGAGTTCCATAGCTCTCGTACCATGTAATGAAATAGTAGGCTCCACGAATGCACTTGAATCTACTCGAAAGGAAGTATCTAAAAGATACTTTAGACAAGACTAGGGATGGCAGTGGGGCGGAGCGGGGGACAAGGTGTAAAACCCACGTAAAAAAAAAAATTGGACCCGGGCCGGGTCGGGTCTGGGCCCGCTCTCGTTGGGGTTTTAAAACCCGACGCAGGGTGAGGGTTTTAAAACAAAACTCTCCCCTGTGTAAAAGTATCTCCAACAAGATACTAAGATCAAGACCTTAATATTCTTGATAATGAACCCGGCACGGATGCACAATAAGAACACTTTAGAACACTTGTGCATAAAAGCACAACTCACAAATAACTCACAAATGCGCAAAGGCATAAAAATAATGGAATCACTTTATTGAATGCTTGGGCTTTGACTCAAAGCCATGAGAGAAAACAAAGGGGAGAACCCCTATTTATAACAACACCAAAGGGGGCCTTGGAGGGGCTCCACTCATAGACGTTGGAGCCCCTCCAACGGTCACAAATGTGACAGTTGGAGGGGCCCAACGTCTATGTGAGTGGGCCCCCCAAGGTACCTTTTGGTACATTAAATAAAAGAAAAAAATAAAAATGAAAAAGAAATAAAAGAAAATAAATTTACAATCACATTCAAAATATGAATGTGCGCAAAATAGAGGAAAAGACTAAACTACCCCTATGGCTAAACAAAATAGAAATATATATTTTATATATATAATAAGTAGATACATATACATATATATTAATATATGTATATGTATTACCTTATATATATAAAATATATATATTACATTAAATGATTAGGTACATATTTTAACACCCCCCCTCAAACTTAGGGCATGATGACCGAGAGTTTGCTAAGAAGAAAGTTGAAACGCGAAGCACACAAGGCTTTAGTGAAGAAATCCGCCAATTGATATTCGGACGTGACATATGGAAGGTCAATGATTCCTTTGAGGTACGCCTCCCGAACATAGTGACAATCCATTTCTATGTGTTTGGTCCGCTCATGAAAAGTGTGATTTTTAGCAATATAAATCGCACTTTTGTTGTCACAACAAAGCTTGGTAGGCCCTTCAATAGTGATCCCCATGTCTTCCAGCAACTGATGAATCCAAACAATTTTCATGGTAGTAGTCGTCATGGCACGATATTCGGCTTCAGTTGATGATAGAGACATCTTTTGCTGCTTCTTGCATCTCCATGAGATCAATGAGTCTCCTAAGAATACACAAAAACCAGTGGTGGAGTGACGGTTATTTGGGTCACCTCCCCAATCAGAGTCAGTATAAGCAATCAGTTTTAACTCAGAAGAGGAAGACAGAAAAACTCCCTTATTAATAGTGTGCTTTAGGTATCTTACGACACGTAAGATAGCACCCATGTGAACAGAAGTTGGTGCATGCTGAAACTGACTTGCCGTATGTACCGCATGTGAGATATCTGGTCTGGTGATACTTAGGTACATCAACGATCCTACTAGTTGCCTGTAGGGAGTAGGATCGGAGAGAGGAACACCAGCATCAATCTTCATCTTAGCTCCTACTATAGCAGGAGTTTCACAAATTTTATCATCTGTAATACCTGACCTGTCAATAATCTCAGATGCAAGCTTAGTTTGAGATAAAAAATATCCTACTTGTCAAGTAAAAGTTTATCAATGAAATTACGTATGAATTTTGTTCAACCTAGACCCTTATGATTATGATGCTTATGCAGGTAAATGACATGTCACGCCTACAACTGATTAGTTGACTTGTTACGCCTACAAATGATTAACTTTTAGGTGGTTGACTTATAGGCCTACAAATCATTAGTTTAGACTATTTAGAGGAATGACACCTCACGACTACAAACGCTTAGTTTTTTATGATACATCACGCCTACATAGTTGTGTTGCAGGGGTTGCATTATGATTGTTTGTGAGAATATATCATACCTGTATAGCATGATTGATGGATATCATATTAGACTAAAATGTCTTGAAGATTCGTGCGTGTGTTTCATGCTGAAGTGGTTGAATGCGATGCGATTTGATGTAAAAAAAATGTGAATGCATATGATGGTGCCATGATTTGAATGTCTTAGATGCTGATGCAGGGCAGGACCCGATTGGGCCCATCGTGCCACTCGATCCACCACACAGGGCAGATGAAAGACCCCGTGACTATGACTCACCTGCAGGGACGGAGCCACGACGCAAGGAGGTACCCCTGCGCACCTACGTCAGGCGTGGTGGAGCTCACGCACCCCAGAACCAGCTGCAAAAAAGGACTGAACCGGATCGTGGGTCGGATCCAAATCTGGACCCACGACCCGATCCAGTAGACAGTCTTTAAAAGGACTGTCTAGGGTTGCGTGAAGGATTATTGAAGACTCAAAAGCCCCATCCAACTTTTCTTTTCCTGCAGTTTTCCTTTTCTTTTATTTGTTTACTGTTTTCCATTGCATTCTTCCCTGTTTATTGCATTTTCCCATTGCCTATTGAGACATTTCTGAGTTTAATAAAGAAGTTCAACCCCACCGATTCACGGTGGGCCATTATTTCTCTCCTCCTTCAACGTGAACTGCATCAAAGTGGTATCAGAGCAGCGGGCGTTCCAACTTCATCAGCGGTATGGCTCTTGAGGAGGGAACCGATCCGGTACAAGGCGAAGTGCGTGAGGAGGCGAGCAGCGAAGATCCCATGCTGCGTGTCATGGAGGTGTTGACGAAAATCCAGGAGAATGTGTTGCGCGTGACCCGAGATGTGGCAAGCCTATCGAAGAGGCTGGATGGGATGGACGATCGGTTGACAGCACTTGAGGCGCGCAAGGGAACGTGCGCAATACCAGGTGCTGACGTCGATGAGGGCGTGTTTGCAAATCTGAACCTCCAAGGGGCTGATTCACACCAACTGATACCTCTACAGCGAGTGACCGCGCCTGTTTCAGCATCCACGAAGGGTCCAGACACCTCGCGACAGCACCAGGGGATCCCGCCGAACAACGATGCCCTGGTAAGAGCACCCCACTCCCGACAAAGGCTGACTGCGCCTGTTTCACAGGTGGACCCGAGCCTGCAGGGGCCTAGCGGTACGCTGGGTCCACCTGCAGGCCAGGGTGCGTGGCCAGGCGCAACAGCAAGTGCGCTGAGGGTCGGCCCGAGCCTGCAGGGCCCCAGTGTTGCGCTGGGCCCACCTGCGGGCCCAGGATCGTGGCAGGGACTCGCTCGGGCTGTGTCGCAGGGTGAGCTGAGTCGGCCGGGGCCCAGCGTCCCGCTGGACCCTGCTGCTGGCCCGGTCCTATCAGTCCAGTTTGGGAGAGACGAGCATTTCTTCCCCGACCCCACACGAGGAGGCTCCGTAGCCGCATCCCTGCGAGCTGGAATGGGCGAACCTTTGTTGATGGATCCAGATCCAAGAAGACCCAATCCAATTTGTAATGCAACAGGACCCAGGCCTGTGTCACTGGGACCAGCCATTGGGTCTCAGGGAACGGGTTTGGGTCTAGACACCCCTTACCCAGCCTACCTAGTTGGTTCCGGTTCGCGGGCAGCCCCGAGCCAGAACCAACCCACTAGTCCCGACCCTCAACAGATACCTCAGACCGACCCTAACCCATATCGGACTCGGACGGAGCTCCAGTTTGGATTTGAGCCGGGTCAAAACCAGACCCATAATGCTATGGATCGGGGATCGAGTTCAAACCAAGCTTCTTATCCCCACAACTCGAACCTCGATCCAACCCACTCATATCTGGGTCCGACGAGTAGTGTAGGAGTGGGCCCGATTCACATCCCATCGGGCGAGTCAACCCATCCATATACCCACCAACCCCCATACCCATACCCATCCCCATACCCATACCCATACCCATACCCATACCCATACCCATACCAACCTGTTTACCCAAACCTGACCCAAACCCCAACCCAATATCCGGCCCCATACCATACTCCTAACCCACAACCATGTTATACCAATCCTACCCGTCCGGCACCAGAACCTCAACCGAACCCTCCCCCGAACCTTGGACTTCCCGTCATTCCAGTACCACCATACCGGCCGCAAATGGTGCCCGCCCACGGGCAAACCCGACCGAGGCAATGTCAGTAGGAACCGGCGCGCCCCGACCGCCGACCCCCCATCGGGAGAGTTCGACAGCACCAGCATCCCGGCGAACAATACCACCATATGGGCAATGAAGCAGCTTGGGACGACGACATTTTCTGGAACGAGCATCCTGCAGGGATAGTGGAGCCGCGACAACAGAGACCACCAGACCACTCTTCCACCTATGGCGTGAAATTGGATCTTCCGGAGTTTGCGGGGCGATTCGACGCGGAGCAGTTTTTCGACTGGTCTTATGCAGTGCAGTTTTTCTTCGATTATCACACAGTTGCTGAACATCGTCGTGTCTCGTTAGCTTCTACACGATTGAGAGGCCTAGCACAGACATGGTGGGTGGAGCTACAACGATCAAGGGAGCGGCAGGGATTAGAGCGCGTACAGTCGTGGGAGGAAATGCAAAGATTGATGCAGTCAAAGTTCGTGCCTTCGGATCACGCCGAGCGAGCCTACAAGGAATACCTGACCCTGCGCCAAGGTTCTCGAACTGTAGCAGAGTACACCGCGGAGTTCCATCGTCTTTCCCTGCGTGTGCAGATCGAGGAAACAGCTCGTCAGCAGGTCACGAGGTACATTTCGGGTCTCCGCCCTGCTATCTCTGATGATTTTAGTTGTGTCACAGTCGAAACATTAGATCAAGCCAGCAGTTATGCCATGAACATCGAGGACAAGCTGAAGCGGAGGCAGGAATATCGGACGACCCGTAGTGAGCCCTCCAACCGACCCAAGCCGAGTTTCCCAACCAGGGGAGCAAGCTCCCCTAGTGACTCAAAATCTAAGACCGACCTTAGCAAATCTGACCAGTCAGGTCCAGCTTTCCACACCCGGTCCAAAACCAAACCTACTGAGTCGACCCTTCGTTGCTTTAGGTGTCAAGAGTTAGGACATGTCGCGTCCAAGTGTCCGACCGTGAGCAAGAACACCCATCTGGTTGAAGGGATTGTCGAGTCCGCAAGTGAGAGTGATAGTGAGGACAATTCATTAGTTGAGGTTGAGGATGAGCGGGGAGTTATAGAGTTTGACGGCAACGTCGAAAGTTTGTTGTCCATCCGTCATGTGTTGACCACACCCCGAGAATTGACCCCAGCGAAATGGCTAAGGAATAACATTTTTAGGACTCGATGCAACTGTGAAGGTCACGCTTGTGATGTCATCATTGACACCGGAGCATGTGAGAACATGGTATCTGAGAGTGTGGTGTCTACCTTGAAACTCAACACCGAAAAGTTATCCCAACCCTATAAGATGGCCTGGTTCAATAAAGGAAATGAGGTTCCCATCACTCAGCGTTGCCTAGTCCGGTTTTCCATGGGGGAACACTACCACGATGAGGTGTGGTGTGATGTGGCCCCTATGCATGCGTGTCACATTCTTTTGGGACGTCCCTGGCAGTTTGATCGCCAGACCACTCACGATGGCCGCAAGAACACTTACTCTTTTATCTTTAATGGCCATAAGATCGTCCTTCTACCAATCCGGGAGACGGGTTTCCCCACAGTTGACAAACCCGAGCGAGTCCCCCGACTCGCAGGCCTCTCGTACCGGCTTTTCCTGGACCACTACCAGGAAGATGGCTATTGTTATGCCCTGGTGGCTAAGCCAGTGATGAGTTCACCTGTGTCCATTCCCGCGGATGTTGCCCTTCTTCTCGAAGAATTCCGCGACGTTATGCCGGATGACCTTCCTGATGGATTACCTTCGACAAGGGTGGTTCAGCATGCCATTGATTTTGTACCCGGGTCGAGTCTACCCAACCTTCCCGCTTATCGCATGAACCCCTCCGAACACACGGAGTTGTTAAGACAGGTTCAGGAATTACTGCAAAAGGGTTTCATTCGAGAGAGTGTTAGTCCTTGTGCCGTGCCTGCCTTACTCACTCCCAAGAAAGATGGGTCCATGCGCATGTGTGTCGATAGCCTTGCGATCAATCGCATCACCGTCAAATACCGTTTTCCCATTCCTCGTCTAGATGATATGTTTGATATGTTATCCGGTGCCTCCATTTTCTCTAAAATTGATTTAAAAAGCGGATATCATCAGATTCGTATACTCGAGGGAGACGAGTGGAAAACAACATTTAAGACACGTGATGGATTGTACGAGTGGTTAGTCATGCCGTTTGGGTTGTCTAATGCCCCCAGTACCTTCATGAATATGATGACCCAAGTTTTGCGTCCGTGTCTTGGGAAGTTTGTTGTTGTCTACTTTGACGACATCTTGGTCTATAGCTCTTCATTGTCTGATCATTTGAGTCACCTGCGTCAAGTCTTAGATATTTTGAGAAAGGAAAAATTGTATGCCAATGCCAAGAAGTGTGAGTTTATGACATCCAGTGTCGTGTTCTTAGGGTTTATTGTGTCTTCTGATGGCGTCAAGGCCGACCCTGCTAAAGTCCGAGCGATTGTCGATTGGCCTACCCCAAAGACTATAGGAGAGATCCGTAGTTTCCACGGGTTAGCCACCTTTTATCGACGTTTCGTGAGAAATTTTAGTACCCTTATGGCCCCCATCACGGAGTGCCTAAAAGGTACTAGCTTTCATTAGACACCAGCGGCTAACAAAGCCTTTACGATCATCAAGGACAAAATGACCAGTGCCCCTGTCTTAGCCCTCCCCGATTTTAGTGCAGTCTTTGAGGTTGAATGTGATGCCTCTAAAGTGGGGATTGGCGCCGTCTTGAGTCAGAATCGTAGGCATGTCGCCTTCTTTAGCGAGAAGCTGACTCAGGCCAGGTGCCAATACTCCACTTACGATGTTGAGTTTTATGCCGTTGTACAAGCCCTTCGTTATTGGAGGCATTATCTCATTTACAAGTAATTTGTCTTGTACACGGATCATGAGGCATTGAAGTACCTGAATAGTCAGAAAAAGTTGAGTGTTCGTCATGCCAAGTGGGTCAGCTTCTTGCAAGAGTACACCTTTTCGCTTCGGCATCAATCGGGTACCCTGAACAAGGTGGCTGACGCTCTTAGTAGGAAGAACAGCCTGTTGATGACTATGTCGGTGCAGGTCATAGGTTTTGAACAATGCAAAGAGTTATACCCTAGGGACCCTGATTTTCACAAAGTCTGGGAAGGATGCACCTCCTCCGCTCGTAACCTTGACCCCCGTTTTTGTATTCATAATGGTTACCTCTTCCGTGGCAACCAATTATGTGTACCCAATTTCTCCCTCAGGCTTCAGTTGATTTCTGAATTACATGAAGGTGGGTTAGCAGGGCATTTCGGGCATGATAAGATGTTCGCTCTCTAGAATGAATGATACTTTTGGCCCAAAATGCGCAAAGATGTTGTCAAGTTTATCCAAGGTTGTCATGTGTGTCAAGTGTCCAAGGGTCATCGTCAGAATAGTGGTCTGTACACCCCGTTGCCCATTCCTGAACGACCGTGGGAGCATGTGTCCATGGATTTTATCGTGGGCCTTCCCCGCACACCACGTCGTTTTGATTCAATTTTAGTAGTTGTTGACCGGTTCTCCAAAATGGCTATCTTTATTCCGTGCAAACGCACCACCGATGCCTCTTTAGTCGCTTCATATTATTTCAAAGATGTTGCCCGTTTCCACGGTCTACCTCACACAATCACTTCCGATCGCAACATGCGTTTTATGAGCCACTTTTGGAAATCGTTATGGACCCTGTTAAAAACTAAGCTCCAGTTCAGTAGCGCGTATCACCCCCAGACTGATGGTCAAACCGAAGTTGTGAACCGCACCTTAGGAAATTTGTTACGGAGCTTAGTGGGCGAAAATGTCAAAACTTGGGATCTCGTTCTGCCTCAAGCCGAGTTCGCCTATAACAACTCCATTAACCGGTCCACTGGTAAATCTCTGTTCCAAGTAGTGTATGGTCGGTCTCCCACCCATGTCATTGACCTCGCCCCTGTGTCAGATCTCTCAGCTCCAGCTCCGGATGCCTTTGATGTCGTTGAATATATGCATGACATTCACAGACAAGTCCGGACCAAACTTGTTGAAAGCTACGAGACCTACAAAGCTTTCGTGGATTAGGGTCGTCGTGATGTCCATTTCGAGGTCGGTCAACTTGTCTGGGTGTACCTGCGCCCAGAGCGTTTTCCCGTCGGTACCTATAGCAAATTAAGTCCTAAGAAGTATGGCCCTTTAGGATCCTCCAGCGGTTAGGTTCGAATGCTTACCTCCTTGAGCTGCCCGATGATTGACATATTTCCCCTATTTTTAACGTGGCTGATCTATATGCTTACTGTGGCAACAACAAGTCGACAGAGCCGACTTCTTCCCAACCAGGGGAGTATGATGCAGGGCAGGACCCGATTGGGCCCATCGTGCCACTCGATCCACCACACAGGGCAGATGAAAGACCCCGTGACTATGACTCACCTGCAGGGACGGAGCCACGACGCAAGGAGGTACCCCTGTGCACCTACGTCAGGCGTGGTGGAGCTCACGCACCCCAGAACCAGCTGCAAAAAAGGACTGAACCGGATCGTGGGTCGGATCCAAATCTGGACCCACGACCCGATCCAGTAGACAGTCTTTAAAAGGACTGTCTAGGGTTGCGTGAAGGATTATTGAAGACTCAAAAGCCCCAGTCGACTTTTCTTTTCATGCAGTTTTCCTTTTCTTTTATTTGTTTATTGTTTTCCCTTGCATTCTTCCCTGTTTATTGCATTTTCCCATTGCCTATTGAGACATTCCTGAGTTTAATAAAGAAGTTCAGCCCCACCGATTTACGGTGGGCCATTATTTCTCTCCTCCTTCAACGTGAATTGCATCAGATGCATATATGACTTGAATCTTGTGTGCATAACTCGAACTGCGTAGAAGTTACGTATCTTGAGATTTAGTTGATTATTGGTATATACATGATCATATTATATAGAACTCGTGCTTTGAGGTTAGATTTGGATAATGCAATGCTCTTGGTGGCAACGATGTAATGCATAGGATAATATGCTTTTGTATGATATGATTGAAATGCATGTGACCTCAAATTTTGAAAGTATGTGATATATGTTTAAGTTTAATAGTGAACTATGATTCATGGAACCTTATTGGTGAAAGGTGTGATTTTTTATTTATGTGCCAGACGAAGTGATGATGTGTATTGATGATATGTATGCTTGTGCCCATTATTGGTGGCTATCGAACCCGAGAGCGGTCATTTGTTTTGATGTATGCATTACGGATTATGGTACCTGTTGAGGACCTTGTCTGCAAAGGATTCTTTGCGAGGGCATGTATGATCAAGATCAGGTAATCCGACTAGAGTGGTGAATCTCTATGAGGAAGTACATTGTCCAAGATCGGGTAGCCGCAAAGACGGTGAATTCCTGTGAGGAAGTATATTGTCCAAGACCATGTAAACCATCTAGGGCGGTAATTCCTTGTGAGGTTGTACATTTCACAGACCAGGTGATCCAGCGTGGAACTTGTAGATTTTGATTTCGTAGAGAATTATGGTGTGTTAGGATGCTCTTCTGAGAGCATTTGATATAGCCAGTTACGAATCTTTAAATTTGTCTTTCTATTGTAGCATGATTATAAATTGGTTTTAGATTAGAAAATCGGATCCTTATTGATTCTAGATTTTGATACGAGGTTATGTTTTTGTCTTCTATGAAAGTTAGGGTCATTCTACAAATGATAACTTAAGCGAAGATAGGACAACTGGCCATGTAAGGCCTTGAGATATGGGGATTAATTAAGGCTATTCCGGACTAAGAGTATGTTAAAAATAGCAAGGGCAACGAACGACAACCTGATTATGATAAAGTACAGAGACTCCATTCAAGAAAACAAAAGTTTCGTAAGGAAATCACACATTTAGTTGTTCAACTGAAACCTTTCTCAGAAACTCATTATGAGTCGTCTTGATTACTTTAAAAGCATACGTGTTTCGGATCACTCACACATATGGTGCATCCACATTAACAGCGATTAACTAAGAACCGGATTGTTGTAGATAATCTTTTAATGATATTTCATGGACAAAATTCTTTTAAGAAGGGCAGGATGTAAAACCCACGTAAAAAAAAAATCGAACCCGGACCGGGTCGAGTCTGGACCCGACCTGGGCCCGTTCTCGTTGGGGTTTTAAAACCCGACGCAGGGTGAGGGTTTTAAAACAAAGCCCTCCCTTGTGCGCCGCACCTCACCCGCGCCGCTCCACCCCCTCGGCAGATAAAGGAAACCCTTGAGGGCTTCCCCGAATTTCGCCCACCCACCCCCCCACGAGCTCTTTAAAAACATCGCAGGAGGGCAGAGGGGGTATGCCTCCCTCTCGAGCCTCCTTCTCCTCGCACTGACGCCCCTACGAGCCGCGATGCCACCTCCCTTTCGAGTCTCCTCCTCCTCGTTCTCCTTGTGCCGACGGCGTTTCTCGCAAACCCCATCACCTCCTCTCGTCCCCCGTGATCGCTGTCTCCGACGACCACTCGTTGTCGGTCTTCACCCCCTTCCACCTTCTTCTTCCCTCTACTGCGGAGGTGCCAACGACCTGCCGACCACCACCTTCTTCACCCTCCTCTTTGCTGCGAGCAGCAACCTCCGGCTACCGCTCTAACGGTCGCCACCCGCCTTTCTTCTCCTCAGGTAACCCCCCCCCCTTATTGTTGCCTATTGTGTCGACAGGGGGCTCCATTCCCCCTGTCCATCTTTCTTTGCCGACAGGGGAGCGGAGCCCCTGCCGTTCATTTTGTCAACAGGGGGCTCCGTTCCCCTTGTCCCTCTTTCCTTGTCGGCAGGGGGCAGAGCCCTTACCGTTCATTGTGTCGACAGGGGGCTCTGTTCCCCCTGTACATCTTTCCTTGCCGGCAGGGGGCGGATCCCCTGCCGTTTATTGTGTCGACAGGGGGCTCTGTTCCCCCTGTCCATCTTTCCTTGCCTGCAGGGGGGCGGAGCCCCTGCTGTTCGTGGTGTCGACAGGGGGTTCTGTTCCCCCCGACCCTCTTTCCTTGCCGGCATGGGGGGCAGAGCCCCCTGCCGTTCGTGGTGTGGATAGGGGGCTCTGTTCCCCTTGTCCCTCTTGTCTTGCCCGCAGGGGGCTCAACCCCTCCTTGCCGTTTGTTTTGTCGACAGGGGGGCTTTGTTCCCCCCTGTCCTTCTTGTCTTGTCAACAGGAGGCCCCTACTGTTTGCCTTGTTGACAGGGGGCTCCGCTCCGCCTGTCTCTCTTGTTTTGCCGGCAGGGGGCTTCGCCCCCTACCATTTGCTTTGTTGACAGGGGGCTCTACTCCCCTGTTCCTCTACCCTTTACTGTCCCAACAAGCAAGGAACCTCGGCCTCCCTGCCTTGTTGCCTCTGTCCCTCTTCTGCAAGGAGCTGAGCTCCTTGCCTACCCTCATATTTAGGGTCCGGTACCATGGCAGGTCTTACCAGACCCGCTTCTCATTTGTATTAGTGCATATTGCTAACGTTCTAACCATCGCAGGTTGAACAGTGGACCCTGCTCGCCCTTCGTGGCTCGTGCTTGCCTACGCTCAGAGACTATCGCTGTAATGTCTGGAAAAAAAATCGAGTCTGTCACGTGTCGGACAGGAGCCAGGCACGTGTCAAACACGTGTCTTGGTCGGCTAGCGATCCCGGATCTGAGCCCAGCCCGGATCCGGCTTCTCGATTTTTCGAGAAGCTGGTACACCCCCTTTTTAAAAGGGTTAGGGTGCCTCGGCCGAGGGCATTTGCCTTCGCTTGATTCTCTCTCCTCTCCCTCTCTCGTTCTCGGCTCAGCTTCGGCGACCCGCCGACCGACGACCGCTCGATCGGCCATTCGGCAGCCACCTTGGTGGTGGTCAGCTCCCCCTCCTCCGAGCTCGCGTCAACCGCTTTCTTCTTCTTCTTCTCCCGCGACTCGTCGCCAGACTGCTGCAGGTAGGTGTCCTTCTCCCTCTCTCCGAAGCTCGGGTTCGTCGGCAGGGGGCCTGGCCCCCTGCCATCGTCGGTGCGTCGGGGGGAGGCTTGGCCCCCAGTCACCGACGATGGGTCGGCATGGGGTTTAGCCCCCTGTCACCGGCGGTTCGTCGGCAGAGGGCTTGGCCCCCTGCTGTTGTCCGTTCGTCGGCAGGGGGCCTGGCCCCCTGCCATCGTCGGTGTGTCGGGGGAGGTTTGGCCCCCTGTCACGAACGATGGGTCGGCAGAGGGTTTAGCCCCCTGTCGCCGGCGATTTCGTCGACAGGGGGCTTGGCCCCCTGCCATTGTCGGTTTGTCGGCAGAGGGCCTGGCTCCCTGCCTTTGTTTGTGTGTCGGCAGGGGGCTTCCCCTCCCCCCTGTCGCCTCTGTGTGTTGGCAGGGGGCGAGGCCCCCCTGTCGCCTTTGAGTGTTGGCAGAGGGCGGAGCCCCCCTGTCACCTCTGAGTGTTGGCAGTGGGCGGAGCCCCCCTGTCGCCTCTGAGTGTTGGCAAGGGGCGGAGCCCCCCTGTCGCCTCTGTGTGTCGGTAGGGGGCGGAGCCCCCTGTCATTGCTTCGGCTTGTCGGCAGGGGGCGGAGCCCCCTGTCGCTGCTGTGTCTGTCGGCAGGGGGGCTTGGCCCCTGTCACCATCGGTTTGGCGACAGGGGGCTTGGCCCCCTGTCGTCGTTTTGTTTGCCGACAGGGGGCGGAGCCCCCTGTCGTTGTTCGGCTTGTCAGCAGGGGGCTTCGCCCCCTGTCACTGTTTTGTTTACCGACACCCTGTCGTTGTTTGGCCTGTCAGCAGGGGTATCGCCCCCTGTCACTGATCTGTTTGCCGGCAGGGGGCAAAGCCCCCTGTCATCTTTTCTGTTTGCCGGCAGGGGGCAGGGCCCCTGTCGTCTCTTCTGTTTGTCGGCAGGGGGCTATGCCCCTTGTCGTTGTTGGTGGCCTGCCGCTCGAGTTGTTCGTCAGGGGCCGTGTCTGCCTATCTCTGCTTGGCGGCCAGGCCCTTGTTTCGCTTTTGACTTATGCTAACCTCTTTAGCGTGTGCAGGTTGCACGACGGAGCGCCCGCATGTCTGGTGGCCTGAGACCCTTCGAACTTACGCCCGTAGGCATGCAGGAACCCGCGACTCCCCAAGGTAGGGGAAAGTTGCGTGAAAGGACTTTGAATGAACTAAATTGAACTAAAGAAAAGATAATTAAACAATATGCCTATATACGTATATGTACGTTCTTTTAACTCAAGGACGCGGTTTCGCGATCCTTATCTTGTTTACTTTACAGCACTTTACTTTCTGTTGTCGCCGCGCTATATGTGCCCAGGCTTTCCTTTCTGTCTTTTAAACTCAAAGACGCGGTTTCGAGATCCTTGTCTTGTTTACTTTCTAGCACTTTACTTTATGTTGCTGCCGCGCTATATGTGCCCAGGCGTTCTTTTGTCTTTTAAACTCAAGGACGCGGTTTCGCGACCCTTGTCCTATTTACTTTTCAGTACCTTACTTTCTATCTTTTAAACTCAAGGACGCGGTTTCGCGATCCTTGTCCTGTTGACTTTACAGCACTTTACTTTCTGTTGCCTCGCGCTTTATGCGCCTTGGCCATTTATGTTTCCGCACCTTACTTATTGCCCTGCTTGCTTATGCTGACTCATTTCTTGCTTGTGCCATATAGACTTCGATTATGTTATTGTTCTGCCTTGCAGGTACCCTTAGAAATTGCTGTCAGCACTTGAGCTCCTTTGAGTATTTCTGGTGACTTGTGGTTATAAACTTAGCCGCATCTCTTGGCAGTGCTATGCGATGCTATGATGCGTAGCACAAAGTGAATGAGCCTCATGTTCTGCTTATGGATATCTCACTAAATGATAAACATGCGCCTTCACAGGCAAGATGCTCGAGTGGGTCGAATAGACCAGGGCATATAGAGCAAGGCGATGATGATGAATAACCCTTCATCGTGCTTGTTCGGGCTGGTTCATCAAGAGAGTGGATGGATGGTACAAACCCTCCAGTGGACAGGCCATTCATGGCTATTTCGGGCAAAGATCCGGCTTCCCCAGTCATCGGAGGTAGGGGAAATGGCGTTACCATAAATATCCTAGGTGGTAGTCGCCCGGCACTTCTGCAGAAGTTGGATGCATCTGTGGGCCCTTTCTAGCCTTTGGGGACTTGCTCTCTCGACCACAGGTCGTTCCCTTAGGAGCGGACTCAGTCAGTCCTTCGGGGTATAATAAAATATATGGCATAATGAACCCCCGAAAGGATCTCGGCTGTTTCTACGTTTATACATTGTGCGTACCCACAATGTCCAGATAATAATCAGATCACAATATGGCATGCTCACAGTTATTTATTCTTTTCTCATACTGTTTGCTTTTACCTTACTATCCGTCTGTTGTTTGCGATAGTTGGAAGGTATGCATGATAAGCCTGGTTGTGATTGCTTACAGTAGATTGATATCATTGTACCACTAGTTTGCTTGAGTCTATGATATATCGGTTAGCCTTGCTGTTCACTTGCATAGATTATATCTGTTTCTACTTGTTTCTGTTCAAGCATGCTTTAGATTAGATCATTTTATTCCTTCTGCGTACCTACCAGTTTTCAGGACTGACCCCATTCTTTATGGGTGTAGGTGACAGATAGCCCTTCTTACAGGCGGCGGTGCAGATGCAACGTGGTCAAAGTTTCGCCTCTCTCGTCGACACGCTGGCTATTTGGTTTTATATTTTTTTGTTGTTTTGGGGTGGACACCCTTCTGCCTTGTATAAATTAAACCCTTTCTTTTATGAATGTACTTTTTCTATCCTCTGTTCACTATTTTAGCTTAGAAACTGAGCTTGTGTTTGTGCTGAGTCTTTTTACTAACGTACCCAGAAGAATTGACTTGTGTTTTTAAAATCCTTTGGTATCTTTAAAAATCTTTGCTGCAAACTCTGATTTTCGAAGGTATTTCTATGTGAACCTTTTTCTCTCAAGTCGAACCTTTGGGACGTTACAATCGCAACCTCGTAACTTTTCGAGGTAGAGTAAAGTCGCACAAAGGGCAATAGATGAACCTATTTAAGTTGAAATAATTAAGATGCCCATGCTAAATATGCTTAAAGTTATATTGCTTCTGCATTGCGCATTATGTTGTTTGTATGCTCATGGGTCGAGGTACAATTTCATTCTTCGATCATTATTTTGCATAGTTGCTTATGAGTTTGAGGTGTGGCTTCGTACTTCGTGCAATACCTATGCTCTTGTTTGCTTGGATATATTTTTGCCTGCACGTTTCCTTTGAGTGAGGTACGACTTCGTGTCTCATGTATTACTTATGACCTTATGTGTTTGCCTATCTAAGTGGCTAAGGTATGATTTTGGCACCTCGTATATGTTTTTCCCTCGATGTGCGGCATCGCAAGTCGAGAGTTGCTTGTTGTCATGTTATAACCTGCATATGCTCACATTTATGCTAAATATGTACTTACATAAACGTAGTCTTGTGCCTATCCTGATATCACTTGTTTTAAAAACACTAGAAGTTGTGCTTGTGCATTAAAGTTCTTTAAAAGTGAGTTTCCTTCTGCCAACCCAATGCTCTTCAAATTGCACAGCTTTTGCAAAGTTAAGTTTTAAGTCTCGCAAGATTGTGAAGTCACATTTGGGCCCTCCCAAGTCCACACTTGGGAGAAATGTTTTATAACCCCGATTCGAGTTGTGACCCAATTCGAATAACCCCGATCAGGGGCATGAGCCTATGAATGAGTGGGGTTCTGTTGAAGGACCTATTCTTCATTTATCAATCTAGTGTCGCATGTCGATACTAAAATAAATTTTGGATGCAAAATTGATAGTGTTATTCCTTGTCTGAATGACTCAATGTGGCATTATGGCTTTTAAGGATGAATCGTGCCAAATGAGTACTCCTATATTCTTTGGATCGTTATGAAATTGTGTGTTGGGTGTTCCTTTTGAGAAGCCTACGCACCTCCCTTTTTCAGTATAGCGTACTTTTAGACATACACAACATGTTAAGTATTTTATTGATCGGACAAGAGATCCGAGACGACCTTGCATCATGAAATATGCAAAATATTGTTGAAATGAATTCAAGACTTATCTGGCCAAACTGTGTTGTATTGATTCTTTTGTAGATAATATGTGTTGGGGTTTCTTTTGTGGAACCATTTCCCTTTCATCGTAGTCGTACTTTTGACAAGTCTGACCGTACCTTTTGACAAGTACGTCTTCTTACGTTGCGATGATTGGATGAGTAGGTTGTGGCAACCTCGACGAGTGCAAATAACAAAATGCTAAGATCACCTAAATAGGTGATGATTCCGCCTTCACCGGCAAAATACTCGAGTTTGGTCGAAAGACCAGAGTATCTAGAATGGGTCTTCAGTTAACTAACCCTGATGTACTCATTCGAACCGCTGACTCCTGTCTGGAGAGAGGATGGGAAGGTACAAAAACTTCGATGGACAAGCCATTAATGGTAGTTACGAGCAAAAGACTTGGCTTCCCCAGTCATCGGAGTTAGAGAAAAGGGGACTACCATAATTATCCTAGGTGGTAGCTCTCCATGTTCGGGGTGCATCCATTGTTTATGTTGCTTTGGGGATTTCTGTCTTGGTCACTGACTGTCCCCTTAGGTGCGGACCAGGGTTACCGGAAGCGCCTAGCTAAAAGGGGAAGTGCGCTTCCCCGAAGCGCGCTTCGAAAGCGCGAAACGTCGCGCTTCCGAAGCGTGGGGGGAAGCGTCCCCCTTTTTTGGGAAGTGCGCTTCCCTTTAATGGGGGACGTGTTTCCCTTTAATGGGAAGCGCGCTTCCCATCACGCTTCCCCCTCGCTTCCCCTGTTTTTTCCAATTTTTTTGTATTTTTTATTTTTATTTTTATTTTTTTTCGCTTCCCCCTCGCTTCCGAGACGCTTCCTAGGTCGCTTCCAAGACGCTTCCTAGGTCGCTTCCGAGACACTTCCCGAATCGGTCCTAAGTGGTCCCACGCTTCCCCGCTTCCTAAAATTTTGAAAGTGCCTCGCTTCCCGCTCCCGCTTCCTGTATCGCTTCCCGCTCCCGCTTCCTCAACTGGCAACCATGGTGCGGACTCAGTCAGTTATCCGGGTTATTATAAAATGCATAGCATAATAAACCCCTGGATCAGTCTAGGCTGTTTCTAGAGTCGTGCCTTGTGCGTACCCACTTGGCCAGTTAATATCGAAACATAATTTAAATCCGATCACACAATTTGTTGAGTTATGCACGTATGAAAGTTATAGTGTGCAACAGGTTCAATACTTATGGAATTGTGTGTGTGGTTGATGTAGCATTGTATTTTGCTAGGTAAATTGCTTATGCAGTTCTTTGCTTATAATAGTTAACCTACTGGTGTCAGTGAAATACTTGTAGTAATTTTAGCATTGTGTTCATGATAGTTGTTTCATAAATATGTTGAAATTAAATTGCTATATAATTGTCTGTCTACTTGACATATTAAATTATTCTGCTTAACTATGTTCTATATTGTCTTGTATGTGCACCTACCAGTTTTTAGTGAAACTGACCCATTTTATGGGCAGGGGATGTATAGGTGATACAGTCTGCGATGACACGATGGCGTTATGAGATCAAGATAGAGCTCTTTCCCTGACGTTTCGCTCTTGAGGACGTGTTGGTAAATTTGGTATAAAGTATATTTCAAAATTTCTCTTTTTATTAAACCTTGAATTACTAAAACTGTTTTAGTAAACTTCTTTTTGGTTTCAACAAATATAATGAGTTGTAAAATCCCATGAACAAATTCTCAATTATTGAAAATTCATTTCGAAACCATTTGATTTCAATAGTTGTACGGAATTCGACAAAGGAAAGTTTACACTGTAATGCGCTCAAGGTCCATTGACTTGTGGTTTTAAAAATATCATTTTCCGTTGAAGTACTATTTAAACTCTGATAATCTTATGATTTCAAAGCTTTCTAAACTATTCTAAAAGTTACAAGTCCTGGATTTTGGGGCGTTACAACTTGGTATAAGAGCGACAGGGAAAATAGTGATTCTTGACCATCCGACATCTGCATCGCACAGTAAGTACTGTTGATTTTATTGTTTGGTACTAAACTTGATTAAAATATCTTGCTTTGATTTAGATGTTGTATAATAAGATGAGCGAGGCAATAAATGTCTTGACTGGAGCCGTTATTCATCTTCAATCTATGGTCCAGAACTTGAGTCGTAGTGTGGCTTGCGAAACCACCTTCGAGGGTCAGTGCGATAAACAGATAGATAACCATCAAGTTCTCCTGAATCTATTGTACCCCCGAAATTCTATTGTTTGCTCTTTCTGTGGTAAGGTGGACCATTCAGTGAAAGAATGTCGCCATAAGCGAAAGTACGATAGGTGGCAACTGACCACACAAGGCTTGGAGCAAGGGAAACAAGTTAAAGATATTCAGAACAAAAAGACAGTTGGTAGTAAGGAAGTTAGCAAATGTCGACATGCCAATGATAGAATGCATGGATCACTACCTAAGAAACAAAAGCAAGGCAAAGGAATCAAGCTACATCGTTCGTCTAGTCGAAAATGCTCGAAGTGTAATTATGGTCATCCTGGACAACCATGCCCTCGAGACACTGGAGGTTGTTTCTATTGCGGAAAGATGGGGCATTTCGCTAGAGTTTGTCGCAAGAAGGAAGCAGATCTGAAGAAGCGAACCGCGAAGGAAAGTCAGCAACAACCCAAGTTGCCTCACTAGTAGCAATGAAAGTAGTGAACCGTGTTTATTTTCATCATGACGGGTTAGGTAGAGAATTAGCGAATAGACACTTTAATAAGTTTGGGTAAGACTTTTTATTTTTACAGTACGGATCTTGTCAAGTAAAAGTTTATCAATGAAATTATGTATGAATTTTGTTCAACCTAGACCCTTATGATTATGATGCTTATGCAGGTAAATGACATGTCACGCCTACAACTGATTAGTTGACTTGTTACGCCTACAAATGATTAACTTTTAGGTGGTTGACTTATAGGCCTACAAATCATTAGTTTAGACTATTTAGAGGAATGACACCTCACGACTACAAACGCTTAGTTTTTTATGATACATCACGCCTACATAGTTGTGTTGCAGGGGTTGCATTATGATTGTTTGTGAGAATATATCATACCTGTATAGCATGATTGATGGATATCATATTAGACTAAAATGTCTTGAAGATTCGTGCGTGTGTTTCATGCTGAAGTGGTTGAATGCGATGCGATTTGATGTAAAAAAAATGTGAATGCATATGATGGTGCCATGATTTGAATGTCTTAGATGCATATATGACTTGAATCTTGTGTGCATAACTCGAACTGCGTAGAAGTTACGTATCTTGAGATTTAGTTGATTATTGGTATATACATGATCATATTATATAGAACTCGTGCTTTGAGGTTAGATTTGGATAATGCAATGCTCTTGGTGGCAACGATGTAATGCATAGGATAATATGCTTTTGTATGATATGATTGAAATGCATGTGACCTCAAATTTTGAAAGTATGTGATATATGTTTAAGTTTAATAGTGAACTATGATTCATGGAACCTTATTGGTGAAAGGTGTGATTTTTTATTTATGTGCCAGACGAAGTGATGATGTGTATTGATGATATGTATGCTTGTGCCCATTATTGGTGGCTATCGAACCCGAGAGCGGTCATTTGTTTTGATGTATGCATTACGGATTATGGTACCTGTTGAGGACCTTGTCTGCAAAGGATTCTTTGCGAGGGCATGTATGATCAAGATCAGGTAATCCGACTAGAGTGGTGAATCTCTATGAGGAAGTACATTGTCCAAGATCGGGTAGCCGCAAAGACGGTGAATTCCTGTGAGGAAGTATATTGTCCAAGACCATGTAAACCATCTAGGGCGGTAATTCCTTGTGAGGTTGTACATTTCCCAGACCAGGTGATCCAGCGTGGAACTTGTAGATTTTGATTTCGTAGAGAATTATGGTGTGTTAGGATGCTCTTCTGAGAGCATTTGATATAGCCAGTTACGAATCTTTAAATTTGTCTTTCTATTGTAGCATGATTATATATTGGTTTTAGATTAGAAAATCGGATCCTTACTGATTCTAGATTTTGATACGAGGTTATGTTTTTGTCTTCTATGAAAGTTAGGGTCATTCTACAAATGATAACTTAAGCGAAGATAGGACAACTGGCCATGTAAGGCCTTGAGATATGGGGATTAATTAAGGCTATTCCGGACTAAGAGTATGTTAGAAATAGCAAGGGCAACGAACGACAACCTGATTATGATAAAGTACAGAGACTCCATTCAAGAAAACAAAAGTTTCGTAAGGAAATCACACATTTAGTTGTTCAACTGAAACCTTTGTCAGAAACTCATTATGAGTCGTCTTGATTACTTTAAAAGCATACGTGTTTCAGATCACTCACACATATGGTGCATCCTCATTAACAGCGATTAACTAAGAACCGGATTGTTGTAGATAATCTTTTAATGATATTTCATGGACAAAATTCTTTTAAGAAGGTCAGGATGTAAAACCCACGTAAAAAAAAATCGAACCCGGACCGGGTCGAGTCTGGACCCGACCTGGGCCCGTTCTCGTTGGGGTTTTAAAACCCGACGCAGGGTGAGGGTTTTAAAACAAAGCCCTCCCCTGTGCGCCGCACCTCACCCGCGCCGCTCCACCCCCTCGGCAGATAAAGGAAACCCTTGAGGGTTTCCCCGAATTTCGCCCACCCCCCCCCCCACGAGCTCTTTAAAAACATCGCAGGAGGGCAGAGGGGGTATGCCTCCCTCTCGAGCCTCCTTCTCCTCGCACTGACGCCCCTGCGAACCGCGACGCCACCTCCCTCTCGAGTCTCCTCCTCGTTCTCCTTGTGCCGACGGCGTTTCTCGCAAACCCCATCACCTCCTCTCGTCCCCCGTGATCGCTGTCTCCGACGACCACTCGTTGTCGGTCTTCACCCCCTTCCACCTTCTTCTTCCCTCTACTGCGGAGGTGCCAACGACTTGCCGACCACCGCCTTCTTCTCCCTCCTCTTTGCTGCGAGCAGCAACCTCCAGCTACCGCTCTAACGGTCGCCACCCGCCTTTCTTCTCCTCAGGTAACCCCCCCCCCTTATTGTTGCCTATTGTGTCGACAGGGGGCTCCATTCCCCCTGTCCATCTTTCTTTGCCGACAGGGGAGCGGAGCCCCTGCCGTTCATTTTGTCAACAGGGGGCTCCGTTCCCCTTGTCCCTCTTTCCTTGTCGGCAGGGGGCAGAGCCCTTACCGTTCATTGTGTCGACAGGGGGCTCTGTTCCCCCTGTACATCTTTCCTTGCCGGCAGGGGGCGGAGCCCCTGCCGTTTATTGTGTCGACAGGGGGCTCTGTTCCCCCTGTCCATCTTTCCTTGCCTGTAGGGGGCGGAGCCCCTGCTGTTCGTGGTGTCGACAGGGGGCTCTGTTCCCCCCGACCCTCTTTCCTTGCCGGCATGGGGGGCAGAGCCCCCTGCCGTTCGTGGTGTCGATAGGGGGCTCTGTTCCCCTTGTCCCTCTTGTCTTGCCCGCAGGGGGCTCAACCCCTACTTGCCGTTTGTTTTGTCGACAGGGGGGCTTTGTTCCCCCCTGTCCTTCTTGTCTTGTCAACAGGAGGCCCCTACTGTTTGCCTTGTTGACAGGGGGCTCCGCTCCGCCTGTCTCTCTTGTTTTGCCGGCAGGGGGCTTCGCCCCCTACCATTTGCTTTGTTGACAGGGGGCTCTACTCCCCTGTTCCTCTACCCTTTACTGTCCCAACAAGCAAGGAACCTCGGCCTCCCTGCCTTGTTGCCTCTGTCCCTCTTCTGCAAGGAGCTGAGCTCCTTGCCTACCCTCATATTTAGGGTCCGGTACCATGGCAGGTCTTACCAGACCCGCTTCTCATTTGTATTAGTGCATATTGCTAACGTTCTAACCATCGCAGGTTGAACAGTGGACCCTGCTCGCCCTTCGTGGCTCGTGCTTGCCTACGCTCAGAGACTATCGCTGTAATGTCTGGAAAAAAAATCGAGTCTGTCACGTGTCGGACAGGAGCCAGGCACGTGTCAAACACGTGTCTTGGTCGGCTAGCGATCCCGGATCTGAGCCCAGCCCGGATCCGGCTTCTCGATTTTTCGAGAAGCTGGTACACCCCCTTTTTAAAAGGGTTAGGGTGCCTCGGCCGAGGGCATTTGCCTTCGCTTGATTCTCTCTCCTCTCCCTCTCTCGTTCTCGGCTCAGCTTCGGCGACCCGCCGACCGACGACCGCTCGATCGGCCATTCGGCAGCCACCTTGGTGGTGGTCAGCTCCCCCTCCTCCGAGCTCGCGTCAACCGCTTTCTTCTTCTTCTTCTCCCGCGACTCGTCGCCAGACTGCTGCAGGTAGGTGTCCTTCTCCCTCTCTCCGAAGCTCGGGTTCGTCGGCAGGGGGCCTGGCCCCCTGCCATCGTCGGTGCGTCGGGGGGAGGCTTGGCCCCCAGTCACCGACGATGGGTCGGCATGGGGTTTAGCCCCCTGCCACCGGCGGTTCGTCGGCAGGGGGCTTGGCCCCCTGCTGTTGTCCGTTCGTCGGCAGGGGGCCTGGCCCCCTGCCATCGTCGGTGTGTCGGGGGAGGTTTGGCCCCCTGTCACCGACGATGGGTCGGCAGAGGGTTTAGCCCCCTGTCGCCGGCGATTTCGTCGACAGGGGGCTTGGCCCCCTGCCGTTGTCGGCAGGGGGCCTGGCTCCCTGCCTTTGTTTGTGTGTCGGCAGGGGGCTTCCCCTCCCCCCAGTCGCCTCTGTGTGTTGGCAGGGGGCGAAGCCCCCCTGTCGCCTTTCAGTGTTGGCAGGGGGCGGAGCCCCCCTGTCGCCTCTGAGGGTTGGCAGGGGGCGGAGCCCCCCTGTCGCCTCTGAGTGTTGGCAAGGGGCGGAGCCCCCCTGTCGCCTCGGTGTGTCGGCAGGGGGCGGAGCCCCCTGTCATTGCTTCGGCTTGTCGGCAGGGGGCGGAGCCCCGTGTCGCTGCTCTGTCTGTCGGCAGGGGGGCTTGGCACCTGTCACCATCGGTTTGGCGACAGGGGGCTGGGCCCCCTGTCGTTGTTTTGTTTGCCGACAGGGGCCAGAGCCCCCTGTCGCTTTTGTTTGCCGGCAAGGGGCGGAGCCCCCTGTCGTTGTTCGGCTTGTCAGCAGGGGGCTTCGCCACCTGTCACTGTTTTGTTTACCGACACCCTGTCGTTGTTTGGCCTGTCAGCAGGGGGCATCGCCCCCTGGCACTGATCTGTTTGCCGGCAGGGGGCAAAGCCCCCTGTCATCTTTTCTGTTTGTCGGCAGGGGGCAAGGCCCCTGTCGTCTCTTCTGTTTGTCGGCATGGGGCAAGGCCCCTTGTCGTTGTTGGTGGCCAGACGCTCGAGTTGTTCGTCAGGGGCCCTGTCTGCCTATCTCTGCTTGGCGGCCAGGCCCTTGTTTCGCTTTTGAGTTATGCTAACCTCTTTAGCGTGTGCAGGTTGCACTACGGAGCGCCCGCATGTCTGGTGGCCTGAGACCCTTCGAACTTACGCCCGCAGGCATGCAGGAACCCGCGACTCCCCAAGGTAGGGGAAAGTTGCGTGAAAGGACTTTGAATGAACTAAATTGAACTAAAGAAAAGATAATTAAACAATATGCCTATATACGTATATGTACGTTCTTTTAACTCAAGGACGCGGTTTCGCGATCCTTATCTTGTTTACTTTACAGCACTTTACTTTCTGTTGTCGCCGCGCTATATGTGCCCAGGCTTTCCTTTCTGTCTTTTAAACTCAAAGACGCGGTTTCGAGATCCTTGTCTTGTTTACTTTCTAGCACTTTACTTTATGTTGCTGCCGCGCTATATGTGCCCAGGCGTTCTTTTGTCTTTTAAACTCAAGGACGCGGTTTCGCGACCCTTGTCCTATTTACTTTTCAGTACCTTACTTTCTATCTTTTAAACTCAAGGACGCGGTTTCGCGATCCTTGTCCTGTTGACTTTACAGCACTTTACTTTCTGTTGCCACGCGCTTTATGCGCCTTGGCCATTTATGTTTCCGCACCTTACTTATTGTCCTGCTTGCTTATGCTGACTCATTTCTTGCTTGTGCCATATAGACTTCGATTATGTTATTGTTCTGCCTTGCAGGTACCCTTAGAAATTGCTGTCAGCACTTGAGCTCCTTTGAGTATTTCTGGTGACTTGTGGTTATAAACTTAGCCGCATCTCTTGGCAGTGCTATGCGATGCTATGATGCGTAGCACAAAGTGAATGAGCCTCATGTTCTGCTTATGGATATCTCACTAAATGATAAACATGCGCCTTCACAGGCAAGATGCTCGAGTGGGTCGAATAGACCAGGGCATATAGAGCAAGGCGATGATGATGAATAACCCTTCATCGTGCTTGTTCGGGCTGGTTCATCAAGAGAGTGGATGGATGGTACAAACCCTCCAGTGGACAGGCCATTCATGGCTATTTCGGGCAAAGATCCGGCTTCCCCAGTCATCGGAGGTAGGGGAAATGGCGTTACCATAAATATCCTAGGTGGTAGTCGCCCGGCACTTCTGCAGAAGTTGGATGCATTTGTGGGCCCTTTCTAGCCTTTGGGGACTTGCTCTCTCGACCACAGGTCGTTCCCTTAGGAGCGGACTCAGTCAGTCCTTCGGGGTATAATAAAATACATGGCATAATGAACCCCCGAAAGGATCTCGGCTGTTTCTACGTTTATACATTGTGCGTACCCACAATGTCCAGATAATAATCAGATCACAATATGGCATGCTCACAGTTATTTATTCTTTTCTCATACTGTTTGCTTTTACCTTACTATCCGTCTGTTGTTTGCGATAGTTGGAAGGTATGCATGATAAGCCTGGTTGTGATTGCTTACAGTAGATTGATATCATTGTACCACTAGTTTGCTTGAGTCTATGATATATCGGTTAGCCTTGCTGTTCACTTGCATAGATTATATCTGTTTCTACTTGTTTCTGTTCAAGCATGCTTTAGATTAGTTCATTTTATTCCTTCTGCGTACCTACCAGTTTTCAGGACTGACCCCATTCTTTATGGGTGTAGGTGACAGATAGCCCTTCTTACAGGCGGCGGTGCAGATGCAACGTGGTCAAAGTTTCGCCTCTCTCGTCGACACGCTGGCTATTTGGTTTTATACTTTTTTGTTGTTTTGGGGTGGACACCCTTCTGCCTTGTATAAATTAAACCCTTTCTTTTATGAATGTACTTTTTCTATCCTCTGTTCACTATTTTAGCTTAGAAACTGAGCTTGTGTTTGTGCTGAGTCTTTTTACTAACGTACCCAGAAGAATTGACTTGTGTTTTTAAAATCCTTTGGTATCTTTAAAAATCTTTGCTGCAAACTCTGATTTTCGAAGGTATTTCTATGTGAACCTTTTTCTCTCAAGTCGAACCTTTGGGGCGTTACAATCGCAACCTCGTAACTTTTCGAGGTAGAGTAAAGTCGCACAAAGGGCAATAGATGAACCTATTTAAGTTGAAATAATTAAGATGCCCATGCTAGATATGCTTAAAGTTATATTGCTTCTGCATTGCGCATTATGTTGTTTGTATGCTCATGGGTCGAGGTACAATTTCATTCTTCGATCATTATTTTGCATAGTTGCTTATGAGTTTGAGGTGTGGCTTCGTACTTCGTGCAATACCTATGCTCTTGTTTGCTTGGATATATTTTTGCCTGCACGTTTCCTTTGAGTGAGGTACGACTTCGTGTCTCATGTATTACTTATGACCTTATGTGTTTGCCTATCTAAGTGGCTAAGGTATGATTTTGGCACCTCGTATATGTTTTTCCCTCGATGTGCGGCATCACAAGTCGAGAGTTGCTTGTTGTCATGTTATAACCTGCATATGCTCACATTTATGCTAAATATGTACTTACATAAACGTAGTCTTGTGCCTATCCTGATATCACTTGTTTTCAAAACACTAGAAGTTGTGCTTGTGCATTACAGTTCTTTAAAAGTGAGTTTCCTTCTGCCAACCCAATGCTCTTCAAATTGCACAGCTTTTGCAAAGTTAAGTTTTAAGTCTCGCAAGATTGTGAAGTCACATTTGGGCCCTCCCAAGTCCACACTTGGGAGAAATGTTTTATAACCCCGATTCGAGTTGTGACCCAATTCGAATAACCCCGATCAGGGGCATGAGCCTATGAATGAGTGGGGTTCTGTTGAAGGACCTATTCTTCATTTATCAATCTAGTGTCGCATGTCGATACTACAATAAATTTTGGATGCAAAATTGATAGTGTTGTTCCTTGTGTGAATGACTCAATGTGGCATTATGGCTTTTAAGGATGAACCGTGCCAAATGAGTACTCCTATATTCTTTGGATCGTTATGAAGTTGTGTGTTGGGTGTTCCTTTTGAGAAGCCTACGCACCTCCCTTTTTCAGTATAGCGTACTTTTAGACATACACAACATGTTAAGTATTTTATTGATCGGACAAGAGATCCGAGACGACCTTGCATCATGAAATATGCAAAATATTGTTGAAATGAATTCAAGACTTATCTTGCCAAACTGTGTTGTATTGATTCTTTTGTAGATAATATGTGTTGGGGTTTCTTTTGTGGAACCATTTCCCTTTCATCGTAGTCGTACTTTTGACAAGTCCGACCGTACTTTTTGACAAGTACGTCTTCTTACGTTGCGATGATTGGATGAGTAGGTTGTGGCAACCTCGACGAGTGCAAATAACAAAATGCTAAGATCACCTAAATAGGTGATGATTCCGCCTTCACCGGCAAAATACTCGAGTTTGGTCGAAAGACTAGAGTATCTAGAATGGGTCTTCAGTTAACTAACCCTGATGTACTCATTCGAACCGCTGACTCCTGTCTGGAGAGAGGATGGGAAGGTACAAAAACTTCGATGGACAAGCCATTAATGGTAGTTACGAGCAAAAGACTTGGCTTCCCCAGTCATCGGAGTTAGAGAAAAGGGGACTACCATAATTATCCTAGGTGGTAGCTCTCCATGTTCGGGGTGCATCCATTGTTTATGTTGCTTTGGGGATTTCTGTCTTGGTCACTGACTGTCCCCTTAGGTGCGGACCAGGGTTACCGGAAGCGCCTAGCTAAAAGGGGAAGTGCGCTTCCCCGAAGCGCGCTTCGAAAGCGCGAAACGTCGCGCTTCCGAAGCGTGGGGGGAAGCGTCCCCCTTTTTTGGGAAGTGCGCTTCCCTTTAATGGGGGACGTGTTTCCCTTTAATGGGAAGCGCGCTTCCCATCACGCTTCCCCCTCGCTTCCCCTGTTTTTTCCAATTTTTTTGTATTTTTTATTTTTATTTTTATTTTTTTTCGCTTCCCCCTCGCTTCCGAGACGCTTCCTAGGTCGCTTCCAAGACGCTTCCTAGGTCGCTTCCGAGACACTTCCCGAATCGGTCCTAAGTGGTCCCACGCTTCCCCGCTTCCTAAAATTTTGAAAGTGCCTCGCTTCCCGCTCCCGCTTCCTGTATCGCTTCCCGCTCCCGCTTCCTCAACTGGCAACCATGGTGCGGACTCAGTCAGTTATCCGGGTTATTATAAAATGCATAGCATAATAAACCCCTGGATCAGTCTAGGCTGTTTCTAGAGTCGTGCCTTGTGCGTACCCACTTGGCCAGTTAATATCGAAACATAATTTAAATCCGATCACACAATTTGTTGAGTTATGCACGTATGAAAGTTATAGTGTGCAACAGGTTCAATACTTATGGAATTGTGTGTGTGGTTGATGTAGCATTGTATTTTGCTAGGTAAATTGCTTATGCAGTTCTTTGCTTATAATAGTTAACCTACTGGTGTCAGTGAAATACTTGTAGTAATTTTAGCATTGTGTTCATGATAGTTGTTTCATAAATATGTTGAAATTAAATTGCTATATAATTGTCTGTCTACTTGACATATTAAATTATTCTGCTTAACTATGTTCTATATTGTCTTGTATGTGCACCTACCAGTTTTTAGTGAAACTGACCCATTTTATGGGCAGGGGATGTATAGGTGATACAGTCTGCGATGACACGATGGCGTTATGAGATCAAGATAGAGCTCTTTCCCTGACGTTTCGCTCTTGAGGACGTGTTGGTAAATTTGGTATAAAGTATATTTCAAAATTTCTCTTTTTATTAAACCTTGAATTACTAAAACTGTTTTAGTAAACTTCTTTTTGGTTTCAACAAATATAATGAGTTGTAAAATCCCATGAACAAATTCTCAATTATTGAAAATTCATTTCGAAACCATTTGATTTCAATAGTTGTACGGAATTCGACAAAGGAAAGTTTACACTGTAATGCGCTCAAGGTCCATTGACTTGTGGTTTTAAAAATATCATTTTCCGTTGAAGTACTATTTAAACTCTGATAATCTTATGATTTCAAAGCTTTCTAAACTATTCTAAAAGTTACAAGTCCTGGATTTTGGGGCGTTACACAAGGTCTCCACCCCCGCCCTGCCTCAAGATTAGAACCTCCATCCCCAGCGAGGATGGATTTTAACCTCCACCCCCACCTTCATCCCCGTTTCATGTCCTCCATCCCCGGTTCAAACGGGGATGAGGCGGGGCGGGGCGGGGAAAAGGGTACGTCCATCCCCGCCTTCATCCCCCAACGAGGATGGATTTTAACCTTTGTCCTCGCCTCCATCCCCGTTTCATATCCTTCATCCCATGTCCAAACGGGGCGAGGCGGGGCGGGGCCCGGCTTTCCCCATAAAAGGGTAGGAATGGAAAAACATAAAAATAAATAACACTTTATTTATGAGAGCAAAATGCTTAAAAAACACTTAGAGGAATAATTTACACAAGGGAATGCACCCCTATTTATACAAGAGTATTAAGGAGAGCTCATAAGGAGCTCTCCCTTTCTAGCTGTTAGAATTCTAGCAATTGGACTAGTTCCAACAGTTAGAAAGTTGGTCAAGTTCCAATTGGAACTTGACCAAACTAGATGTACCAAAAACAAAAAGAAAAATTACAAAAAAAAATTAAAAAGTATAAATACAAAAATGTATAATAATATTATTATTATATATGTGTTGTTTTCATGTTAACAGTAGATACAAAAAAAAAATATGGCCATGCCTTGAAAAAATCATGTAAAATTATGGCCAAGACTCAGAGGTCCCAAGCTATTCATTGGCTCTTACAAGGACAAGTCTAATATTGTACGCCCTAGAAACACACACATGATTATGTTCATGTTGAATGCACAGGACATGCATACAAAGGGGGTAAATGAGCCAAGATTCACATAGGATTGGCATGCTTGTTTACTAAATGAGCCAAGTGCGGGCTAAGCTCAGGTTCGTTCATGTTCAACAAGCTCCGTTTAATTTATGTACACATCTATTGAGCTTTTTAACAGGCACACACACAAATAGGTAATACTAAATGGTGATTATGTCTAGTTACAACCAAGACATGATGGGTTCACATTATGCCACTGCGTCCTTTTAAGAAAGGTCAAGAAAATAGGAATTAAGGTTTGACTCAAGCATGCTCAAACTTGACAAACCTGAACTTGAACACCAAGCTTGAACTAAGCTCAATCTGGCACATAATGCACTGAGCCGATCTTGAATAGGCCAGGTCTGGGACTAGCTTGACCTATATACATCACCATGTACAAGTAGAAAAACCAAATATCTACTGGGAGGGTTGGCACCAAGTTGTGGGTGTTTCTGTTGCAGCTTCAAAAAAAGGGCAGCATACCTATGGCTATGACCAGAGTTACCAGTCCAAGAAGCGGGAGCAGGAAGCGAGGCACTTTCAAAATTTTAGGAAGCGGGAAGCATGGGATGACTTAGAAGAAAATTATGAACCATCTCGGAAGCGAACCTGAAGCGAGGGGGAAGCGAAAAAAATAAAATTACAAAAAAATAAAAAATAAAAAAAAATGGGGAAGCGAGGGGGAAGCGCGCTTCCCAAAAAACACGCTTCCCGGCCCGTTTTGGAAGCGCGACGTTTTGCGCTTCCGAAACGCGCTTCGGGGAAGCACGCTTCCCCATGCACCTAGGCGCTTCCGGTAACTCTGGCTATGACCTAATCATTAGGAAACAAAGCCAAGAGATTGTGAATAGAAGTGCCACGCAATGTGCAAAAAATATGTAGTTCAACTATCCAAAAATCTATTTTACACAAACATTGACACATAGACGGATGCTGGACATCAATTTGAGAAATTCCTAAAATGTAGAAAAACAAAAACATTATATAAGCAAAAAACGATATTTGGAGCCTCGAAATTTTACAAAGATATTTTTTTATAGAACATTCACAAAGATTTTGGACCATTGATTTTTCGAACCTTATAAAAACTCACCCATGTGTCGGAATCGAATGCTCCAAGAGCTGATCCCTTTAAAATCAAGTATGTAGATCACATCTGTAACCTCATAATTTAAAAATAAAATGAAAAAAACCTTCAACAACCATTTGGCATATTTGCATCACTATATATATATATATATATATATATAGGTGTCACCGATATCACAAATATTTTGAAAATATCACAATAACATCAACAGTATCAAGTCAGCCAATATTATCTGCAATTTATTGTGATATTTTGATAATATCACTAGTTTTGGGAAAAACTCATTTTTTAATATTTTAAGCATACATTTTTTATTTCTTTGTTTCTTTTATATTTTAAAACCTTCTAAAACTTATTTCTTTATATTTTTGCAAGAAAAATCATGCAAGACTATTATTTTCTTATCTTAGTTCTTATTATTTATATTTTTTCCAATATTTTTAAACTCTCAAGATTTTCAAACTTTTAAAAATCTCTACGAGAAATACCCTTGCCGAGAAAATACCTTGAACAATATAGATGACTATATATATAGAGAAATGGAAACCTACAAAATAGACACAATGCTAAATGAAACATGCTAATGGATTTTCGGTGTTTTTTTTTAAATTTTGACCATACAGATGTGCATTTGATTTCGATGCATGGATAGGTTGTTTATACAAAAAATGACAGTACTATATAGCAAAATGACACATTTCTTGAAAGACCTTGAAATTTCAATCCGTCTATTGTCCAAAATCGCAAATAGTGTTATTTTTAGGACCTTTTAGCCTTCACACCTATCGTTGTTGGTGTAAATTTCCTCCATATGCAAATTTCCTCTGTCTCCACTGGAAACACCATAGCCGCCACCATCGCTGGCAGTCACCGCCTCAGTCGACGCTTAATCTCCATCACCCTGTCAAACACCGGCTAAAAAAAATGAATGAAGGGGTTGTTGTTACAATGATGTCTCATATTCTCGAAGCATCTAAGGAGGTGGTGGGGGAGGTGGAGGGGGACTTAGGGAAGGAACATTTGTTTCTATGCGCTCACTTGGATGCTGGAGATGTAGTTGAGCTGCCTTTTCCCCATGTTGAGAATGTGGATGACAACAAAGGGATGACCAACTTGCACAACGGTCAGATGCTTCTCAGTCAGGGTTGGAGGCAGTTATGCAACGGGAGGAGACTTCTTAACAAGGGGAGAAGGCAGCTCAGCAAGGGCTGGAGACATAGCAGCAAGAAGCGGATGTCGAGAAGAAGGTGCAAGCTTCGAAGATTTTCTCGAATAGGAGAAGAAGGTCTGATGCTCCTGTACAGTAACCACAAGTCGATGACAACCGAATGCACCACTTCTATTGGTTCCAAGTAGGACAGTGGTGCAAAGCTCTCCCGAAGAACATGAAGGAAATGCTTGATGGTATGCATTTCCAAAGTTTCTTCGAGATCTCACAATGGAAGATCAGTCACCCCCTCTTAGAGGCCGTTATGAAGTTTTGGGATCCAAAAACCAAGACCTTCCGATTTGGAGATATAGAGATGACCATCACGTTGGAAGACGTGGTATGAATCATCAGATTGAAATGTCACGAGGTGCCATCAAGTGGTCAGCAATGGAGAAATCACAAGTTGGCTACCATGGTTTTGGGAGCAATGGATGGTGCCTTCGAAGGAGAAAGGCTAAAGTTAGCATGGCTGAGGAATTACCATGACCCCACAGCGGCCAGGAGGATGAAGGACAACTTGCCGTGTGCTGGAGGAAAGGTCGGTAGTACTTGAGAGAAGGATATGAGAGCATTCTTGATCTACTTCTTTCGCACATGCTTCTTCATTGACAATGGTGGAAAGTCGATCCATAGTTCCTATGTTAATCTGGTGGCAATCTTGAATTGCGTCGACGAATACGCATGGGGGGCAACTGCGCTTGCACACCTTTATGCCTCTTTGAATAGCATGAAAGCCAAAAAAGTAAACTTGACCGGCATGTTAGTCTTGTTGGAGGTAGTTACTCCTTCATTGTACTTAAATTATTGATTTAAGCTAAAATATTAGTTATTTAGTTGCATTTTATATTTTTTATGTAATTTATTATGTTGTTATGTGTTAATCCTTATATGAATCCTGGTAAGTTTGGTTATGGGAGCACATATCTATTAGAAGGTCCCTGAGAGGTCAAGTTGTTCATGCATTTCTACGTCTCGTAATGTGGAGACAGAATACCAACAAAGATGCACCTCGTCGAAGAAAGTTTCATCATATGGGTTGTGACCAATACTTCAAGAAATTGCAAAAGCTGATCAAGGTAGATGTAAGTATATTTTTTTGTTAAAATGTCATGTGTTTTTAAATAATGCAATATACAAAACTTCATTATGTAGGTAAAGTGGTGCCCCTATGAAGATGCGGGTGAGGAGGAGGAGAACCGAGATGTTGTACAAGCAAAGGCTATGGCGAGAAATGACATTTGGTTGAACAACATGAATGAAGTGAAGCGTCAAATGACCACCCAAGAGTAGTCTGACAATTTGGCTATGTTCAGCAATGAACCGATCGCCCTGGCGCAATTAACAAAACTGTCGCGATGATAATTAAGGATAAGTCAAAGGATTACCCCCACCTTATTCCAATTGAAACTTGCATACTGGTGCGAGGGCGACCAAGACATTTGCTTGTCCTCCATTATACTTGTCAGTGATGACGAAAACATAGCTTCTTATCATGATGCAAGCAATCCCTCTGAAAGGAGAGTCAAGGAGGAGGAAGAGTGGCAAAAAACGCAAAAAAAAATGCAAGTAGAGCAGATACTCAGTTGGATCTTGCGCTGGCAGAGATCAGGCAACTGAAGGATACACTTGCTGCAAATGAGGCCAAAATCAGTATGATGAAAGAAACACTTGCTACAATGTTTGCGACCATTATACAACATCAAGTTACGATCATAAAAAACTACGCTAAGGTGAATGAGCAGCTACAAGCATGGTTGAGGGATCTAGGGCAGTGATTTATGTTTTTTATTGTTTTGTAAATCATTGTGGTGGAACGAGGATGTCAAATTAGCTATTAAGGTTAAAAAAGAGTGTTATAGAAATCTAAGTAAAAAACGTGATAATGAGAATTTGGAAAAGTATATGATAGCAAAGAAGGAAGCTAAAAAAGTAGTTCGGAACGTGTGGGATAAGGTATATAAGGAGGTTTATGACAAGTTGGATACCAAAGAGGGTGAGAAGGATATTTATAGGCTTGCAAAGATGAGAGATAGGAAATCGAGGGATCTGGGTATGGTTAGATGTATCAAAGATGAAACGCAAAGGGTTTTAGTCAAAGATGAGGAGATTAAGGAGAGATGGAAAGATTATTTTGATAAGCTATTTAATGAAAGTCATGCTCAGGATCTTGGAGACTTCTTCATTCCTTTTCATGAGATGAATCGTGACTTCATGCGCAAGATTCAAAAGAAAGAAATTGCAGAGGCTTTGAAGAAAATGAAATCAAGAAGGGCAGTTGGCCCAGATGGTATACCTATCGAGGCTTGAAAATGCTTGAGAGAAAAATGTTTAGAATGGTTGAAAAATCTTTTTAACAAGATTTGGCAGACAAATAAGATGCCTAATGAGTAGAGGAAGAGTACTTTGGTGCCTCTATATAAGAACAAGGGTGATATACAAGATTGCACAAACTATCATGGTATAAAACTCATGAGTCATACTATGAAACTTTGGGAGAGGGTGATTGAGTCTAGGTTGAGGAAGATTGTTATGATATCGGAGAATCAATTTGGTTTTATGTCTGGAAGATCAATTATGGAAGTTATACATCTTCTTAGACGACTTATTGAGAGATATAGATATAGAGAGAGGAACAAAAATTTGCATATGATTTTTATTGATTTGGAGAAGGCTTACGATAGAGTACCTAGGGACGTTCTCTGGTGGACAATGATGAAGAAAGGTGTTTCTCTCAAGTACATTAGTATAATTAAAGATATGTATGAAGGAGTAGTAACCAATGTCCGCACTTGTGGAGGGGTGACAACCAATTTTCCTATAACGGTTGGGTTACATCAAGGATCTGCTTTAAGCCTTTTCCTATTTGCTATAGTGATGGATGAGCTTACGAGATCCATTCAAGAAAATGTGTCGTGGTGTATGTTGTTTGCTGATGATATTGTTTTGATTGATGAGTCTAGAGTTGGGGTTAATGCTAAGTTAGAGTTATGGAGACAGACATTGGAAGCAAGAGGTTTTAAGTTGAGTAAGAGTAAGACAGAATACATGGAATGTCGATTTAGTAAGCAACGAAGTAGTGATGGGAGTGTAGTGAAGCTTGGTGAGCACGAAATACCGGTGGATGATTCTTTCAAATATTTGGGATCTATCATTCAAAAGTATGGAGAAATTGATGGAGATGTAAATCATAGGATAAAGGTTGGGTGGATGAAATGAAGAGTGCAACTGGAGTGTTGTGCGATCGTAGAATGTCATTGCGGTTGAAGGAAAAGTTTTATAGGACGACTATTAGGCCCGCTTTACTATATAGTAAAGCATGTTGGGCTGCCAAGAGACATCATATTCAAAAAATGAGTGTAGTTGAGATGCGTATGCTGAGAAGGATGTGTGGAAATACAATAAAAGATAAGATTAGGAACGAGGAGATACGTAAGAAGGTAGGCGTTGCACCCATTGAAAATAAGATGAGAGAGAATCGTTTACGGTGGTTTGGACATATTCAACGAAGGCCTAATGATGCTCCAGTTAGAAGGATGGAGAAATGGGAAAATATATTAGTTAAAAGAGGTCGGGGTAGGCCTAGAAAGACATGGATGGAGGTGATAAGAAAGGATATGAATGCTTTGAACCTCACCGAGGACATGGCATTAGATAGAAATGAATGGAGGAGAAGGATTCATGTGGAAGACCCATAATGATTTTCTTTGTTGGTTCATATCGCCGACCCCAATTGTTTTGGGATGAAGGCGTAGTTGTTGTTGTATTGTTTTGTAAATCATTGAAATGAAATTGTAAATACTTGAGTTATCTCACATAAAAAATGAAATAATGTTGCATAAAAAACCTGCAAAATTTTTTTATAACTCGAACCGACAAACCTCACAAATACTTGAGTTACCTTGCATAAAACATATAATAACGTCGCATAAAAAATATACAATTTTTTTTTAACTCTAACCGACAAACATCGCAAATACTTGAGTTACCTCGCACAAAAAATTTATGAAATTCGCATAAAATAAGTGTGAGGAAACTTTCTTTTAAACTCTCAAACCTTTAAACATCGTAAATACCTGAGTTACTTCACATAAAAAAATCCTAAATTGGCATAAAAAAATTGCAAAATTTCTTTTAAACTAGAACCAACAAACTGCGCAAATACCAAACTTTTTATGTGACATTATTTCATTTTTTATGCGAAGTAACTCAGGTATTTGCGCAGTTTCTCAGTTCGAGTTTAAAAGAAATTATGAAGTTTGTTTAGGCGAATTTAAAAATTGTGTATGCAAAGTAACTCAGGTATTTGCAATGTTCGGAGGTTTGAGTTTAAAAGAAAGTTCGCTCATACTTATTTTATGTAAATTTCATAAATTTTTTATTCGAGGTAACTCAAGTATTTGTGAGGTTTGTCGGTTCAAGTTTTAAAAAAAAATTGCAGCTTTTTTATGCGAAGTTATTACATTTTTTATGCGAAGTAACTCAAGTTTTTGTGTATTTTGGAGGTTCGAGTTTGAAAGAAATTTCACAGATTTTTTATGCAATGTTATTACATTTTTTATGTGAACTCAAGTATTTGCGCAGTTTGTCGGTTCGAGTTTAAAAGAAATTTCACAAATTTTTTATGCCAATTTAGAAATTTTTTATGCGAAGATAACTCAGGTATTTGCGATGTTTGGAGGTTCGAGAGTTTAAAAGAAAGTTCCCTTGCACTTATTTTATGCGAATTTCATAAATTGTTTATGCAAGGTAACTCAAGTATTTACGAGGCTTGTTAGTTCGAGTTAAAAAAAAAAATCACAATTTTTTTATATGACGTTATTACATTTTTTGTGAGGTAACTCAAGTATTTGTGAGGTTTGTCGATTCAAGTTTAAAAAAAATCACAGATTTTTTAAGCGACGTTATTATATTTTTTATGCGAGATAACTCAAATAATTGTGATGTTTGTCAATTCAAGTTTAAAAAAAGTTTGCTCGCACTTATTTTATGCGAATTTGGTAAATTTTTAATGCGCGGTAACTCAGGTATTTGCGAGGGTTTGAGGTTCAAGTTTCCATCAGAAAACCCAAGCCATTCTCCACTGCCAAGTGGTGGCTCCTCTAGTCGTAGCAGAATCCACCATACCTACACCACCAGGGGATCGACAGGAGACTGGTTTTTGACAAGGTGATAGAGATTAAGCATCGGCTGAGGCTGCGACTGCTGACGATGGCGGCGGTTAAGGCGTTCCTAGTGGAGACTGAGGAAATTCGCATATAGAGGAAATTCGCATTGAAAACGATGGGTGCGAAGGCTAAAAAGGTCCTAAAATAACATTATTTACAATTGTGGACAGCAAACGGAATTATGAAATTCCAAGGTCTTTCAGGAAACATGTCATTTTTGTCGTCCAGTACGGTTGTTTTTCGTTGTTTATAACAACAACAACTACGCCTTCATCACAAAACAATTGGGGTCGGCGATATGAACCAAAAAAGAAAATCATTCTGGGTCTTCCACATGAATCCTTCTCCTCCAATCATTTCTATCCAATGCCATGTCCTCGGTGAGGTTCAAAGCATTCATATCCTTTCCTATCATCTCCATCCAAGTCTTCTTAGGCCTACCCCGACCTCTTTTAACTAATATATTTTCCCATTTCTCCATCCTTCTAACTGGAGCATCATTAGGCCTTCATCGAATATGTCCAAAGCACCGTAAATGATTCTCTCTCATCTTATTTTCAATGGGTGCAACGCCTACCTTCTTACGTATCTCCTTGTTCTGAATCTTATCTTTTATTGTATTTTCACACATCCATCTAAGCATACACATCTCAGCTACACTCATTTTTTTAATATGATGTCTCTTGGCAACCCAACATTCCGTACCATATAGTAAAGCGGGCCTAATAGTCGTCCTATAAAACTTTTCCTTCAACCGCAATGGCATTCTACGATCGCACAACACTCCAGTTACACTTTTCCATTTCATCCACCCAACCTTTATCCTATGATTTACATCTTCATTAATTTCTCCATATTTTTGAATGATAGATCCCAAATTTTTGAAACAATCATCCACCGGTATTTCTTGTTCATCAAGCTTCACTACACTCCCATCACTACTTCGTTGCTTACTAAACCGACATTCCATATATTTTGTCTTACTCTTACTCAACTTAAAACCTCTTGCTTTTAATGTCTGTCTCCATAATTCTAACTTAGCATTAACCTCAGCTCTAGACTCATCAATCAAAACAATATCATCAGCAAACAACATACACCACGGCACATTTTCTTGAACTGATCTCGTAAGCTCATCCATCACTATAGCAAATAGGAAAAGGCTTAAAGCAGATCCTTGATGTAACCCAACCGTTATAAGAAAATTGGTTGTCACCCCTCCACAAGTGCGGACATTGGTTACTACTCTTTCATACATATCTTTAATTATACTAATGTACTTGAGAGAAACACCTTTCTTCATCATTGTCCACCAGAGAACGTCCCTAGGTACTCTATCGTATGTCTTCTCCAAATCAATAAAAATCATATGCAAATTTTTGTTCCTCTCTCTATATCTATATCTCTCAATAAGTCGTCTAAGAAGATGTATAGCTTCCATAATTGATCTTCCAGACATAAAACCAAATTGATTCTCCGATATCATAACAATCTTCCTCAACCTAGACTCAATCACCCTCTCCCAAAGTTTCATAGTATGACTCATGAGTTTTATACCATGATAGTTTGTGCAATCTTGTATATCACCCTTGTTCTTATATAGAGGCAACAAAGTACTCTTCCTCTACTCATTAGGCATCTTATTTGTCTGCCAAATCTTGTTAAAAAGATTTGTCAACCATTCTAAACATTTTTCTCTCAAGCATTTTCAAGCCTCGATAGGTATACCATCTGGGCCAACTGCCCTTCTTGATTTCATTTTCTTCAAAGCCTCTGCAATTTCTTTCTTTTGAATCTTGCGCATGAAGTCACGATTCATCTCATGAAAAGGAATGAAGAAGTCTCCAAGATCCTGAGCATGACTTCCATTAAATAGCTTATCAAAATAATCTTTCCATCTTTCCTTAATCTTCTCATCTTTGACTAAATCCCTTTGTGTTTCATCTTTGATACTTCTAACCATACCCAGATCCCTCGATTTCCTATCTCTCATCTTTGCAAGCCTATAAATATTCTTAATCTCCTCGTCTTTGACTAAAACCCTTTGCGTTTCATCTTTGATACATCTAACCATACCCAGATCCCTCGATTTTCTATCTCTCATCTTTGTTTTTCGTTGTTTATAAGCTTTCAAAAATCAACTGCCTACAATTTTCATAAATTTTCAAGGCTTCAAATACCATTTTTCCATCCAAAATGCATTATCAAAATGTTGATTTCATTTAAATCAAAAACATCTATGGGGTCAAAATTTTGAAAAAAAAACACCAGAAATCCATTAGCATGTTTCATTTAGCAATATGCCCACTTTGTAGGTTTATATATAGATGATGCAAACAACTCTACGTAGAGCAACATTGACATCATGTAAACCATTGGGTTAAATTCCCCACCTGGATGCATGACACCTGATGTTGGGCTACACAAAAATGCTAGGACCAGCTTAATTTAGTAGAGCCCACAGCCTGAACCGGCCAGGTGTTGGGCAGCAAGGTGAAGCGGTACATCTTTTTTGTGCAATCACATGGCACATGATCCATCCTCAACTCATAATGTCTTGAAAGACATTTCTACCGGGTTCTTACTGAGAAGTGAGAACAGTTCCATGGAGCTCCACAAGAAGGAATTCATATGGGAGTTCTCGTGTGTGCATGAGTGGACATGGGTAAAATGTGTTGGGGTTTAATGTTTCACAGTGGTTAGGAAAACATGGTGTGTGCACAATATGATAGTCCATGACAATGGTTTGGCAAGCTTGTTGAGAGAACATTGGCAAAATTAATTGGCAAACCCAAGAAGAAAGTCATCATGAAACAGTGGTTAGCAGGTGGTCCTATTACTAGAGTTAGGTTCATCCACAAGATGATGAACTGCTACCTTCTTTTGTGTCGAATGAAAAACAGGATTGGCCAGTTTCAAGTTTTGCTCTTAGAGACAAGGGAAATTTTTTTATTGCCGTAATTTTTTGTTTGCATGATTTGACGGACGTAGTGGGCCTTGAGTTGGAAAGTAACAGGCAGAAGATCAACACCAATTCCAAACAATTGCAGGTAGTGAGCTGCTGCCAAAGCAACTCTAGAAGGTAGGGGGATACCTAACAGTCCTCTCGCATGGTTTTTGTTAATCAGCAACCTATCATGGCAGTCAAATTTGCTGACCCCTGTCCTCCCTGTCCTTAATTCCTCATAGTGCTTCTATGAAAGGAGACTCATTCTACTAGAAAGATGAATCCCTAGATTGGCACCCAAAATATAAAAACATTAATTGTAGATCAGGAAAGGTAGGGCCATGCCTAACACTTCTCTTGCACGATTTCTGTTAATCACCAACCTATCATGGAAAGTGAATATATATATATATAGAGAGAGAGAGAGAGATGAGGGAGAGACCTTATCATGAAGTAAAAACACAAATTATTGAATACCTACATATAGGGATGCACAACGAGCTGAGCTAGCTCGGGCTTAGCTTGAGCTCGACTCGTTTAAGCTTGGCTTGAACTGGTTCGGTAGATAAACAAGCTGAGCTTGAACACAAGTTCAAGCTCGGTACATATAAACAAGCCGAGCTTGATCAGGCATTCAAGCTCGGTTGAGCTCGATTAGCCCGATTAAGCTCAGTTTACATAGTTATATAATGCACAGAATATAGTATATGTACATTTTATGTTCACAAATATTTCACAAAATCAGCTTTGCTCAGATAGGTAAGGTGTTAGCCTTTCAAGAATGACGGCAGTAGTTCAAAACTAGGAGTGGGCATCGGAAGGGGCCGACCTGTTTACTAACAGGCCGGGTTTTGGCCCGGTTCTTAACAGGCTCGGGTTTGAAGAGAAGCCTCATTGAAATTATGGGTTAATGAGAGAATAGTAAGTTTCCATGCAATTAATTCCTAATTAGTACTAGTTAGGTAAATAGTAATAATTAACAAATAGCAAGTTCCATGCAACTAATTAGGTAAATAATAATAGTTATCCAAGTCACTATGTAATAGTTAATTATTGGAAATTTTATATTACTAAAAAAATTAATAAATAACTCAAGCCCATCGGGCCGGCCCACGTATATAACAGGCCAGGTTTTGGCCCGGTACCTAATGTGCCCGGGCCTAAAATCATGGCCAAACCCGGCCCATGGTGGGCCCGGTCGGTTTGGCCCATCAGGCTGCTGGGCCGGTTGCCCACCCCTATTCAAAACCTACCGTTTTCATTGCAGTTAAATTTTTTTTAAATAAAAAACACTCGACTCAAGCCGAGTTTGACCAAAAGTTGTTCAAGCTCGTCTCGAGCTCGAGCCGAGCTTGAACATCTACTTTGTTTATTCGAGCTCGGCTCGAACTTGGCTTGTGTGCATTCCTACCTACATAAATAAGACAACAATGTTGATTGACCATCTATAAAAAGAAAATGACAATTGAGAAATAATAACATGACCCAAAAAACTATATCTGATTTAGGACTTTTATGAAACACTTGGTCGACAATCTACACAAACCCCACATCTTGAATAAATAACAATAGAAGCACTAACAAGATAAACATCCAATTCAAACCTAATTTTGACAATAGGAGTGGGTCGGTATCCCTGGAAATGAAGATGAGCAACTTGAACAAGCTTTAAGGACAAAGGTATATCAAGTTGATTAGGATTAAACCCAATGCACAACATTTTTCTTATAAACAAAAGAACCACTTTTAATCCTCTAATCATGGCATTCATCATGAACATGGAGGGAAGTTTAGTTCCATAAAAAATATGGTGGGTGGAATCGAGATCGTCATTGGTGAGAGTGCATGGAAGGCTAATATCCTATTGATGACATAAGTGAAATGGCAGGCCAGTTGTGATTAACTAGGCACAGATTTGCTTCAATTGTTTGATACATGAACCACGTTTCTCAAGCAAAGAGAGATCTTGGTACCTTGGCATCAATTAATGGCATCCACTTTGGATGTCTGCTGTCTCCCAACCCTCGACCTGCTTGAGGAGTGGTAAAAGCCTAAAGGGTTTGTCGAATCGAGTTAGGTAAACCCATAAACAGTCTGCCTATTTTTTTCATTTTGCAAAAAATGAATGAAATTGCAATGGACATGGGCTCGCATACAGAACAGTCACATGGCACCTTGTGACGAATACTGTGTTGTAGCCATGTCATCAGGGACACATCTGTGATTTGGCTTGTCTCCATAATATAGCCAGAAATGATTGATGTTCCAAGCTTCTTAGTATATACAAACTCACCATAATTCAAAAGTGTTGTGTTAGTTAAACCTGCCAGGGTTGCTCGAGTAGCAGTGGGCCTAGGGAGAAGGTGTTGACCTCTTCGTCCCAAGTTCAACTCCCATTGGGTGTGCAGGTACCTTTAACCAGTGGGCACCGTAAGGGCTTGGGTGTCGATGACCCCACCCAAGGTTTACATTAGGGGGCGGGCCCATTAAGTGGCCCAATGCTCAGCAAGGGTTCCTCGTCATTAAAAAAAGTTACTAAATTTTTTAAATATATTATCCCATTTTTGGAATTTAATTAGCAAATTTCTGCTTGACTAGATGAAGCCAAAGAAGCTTCCATGACCAGGAAGGAAGAAACAACTAAGATTACTATATCTAGTGCCTTCATAATTGCGACACTAAATGCAATAGTTGGCACTTGAAAGCATGGTAAACAACTGAAGCTAGCACACTGTTTACATAGCATCATGATATATTTTCTTAAATTTTTCCATATTCTCAGATTCACAGACTTTTCAATTTCTTTTACTTTGTAAAAGTTTCTTGATACTTTGTCACAGAAACACTAACTGTTTTAGTTTTGCTGCATAATTACTTCTGTCGATATTTTTTGTGATATTTATTGTAATACCCACGATTTTTATCAGATAAATAAATTTAGATTTTTAAGTCATTAAAGGTGATACACGAATATTTTATTGTTTTAATTATTTATTCGTAATTGGATCTTGGATGACCTATTTGGATCTTCAATGTTGGATACCAAATATCCTGTTTAGAACTCTGATATTCCATTCGGATCTTAGATATCGGACCACGAACCTTAAATTGAATATTTAATGATAGATTTTGGTCAAATGGATTGGATCCTCGAAGTTTAAATCAAAATTTTAATGGTAAAATTTCTATATTGGGTCTACAACACTTTAGTGGGATTGGTATAGCCTAGGCGATGTTCGGATCCATAACATTGCATTTGGATCTTCGACATCGAAACTTCAATATTAACCTAGATCCTTGTATGGAAACCGTAAGGATCGATGTATATCCATAATAATTCATTTGGATCCATAGTTCCAAATCATATAATTAAAACTTCAGATTTCTGGACCCAAATTTATTAAAAAGATTTACGAAGCACAATGGATCTTGGATCCATATTAAGTTATGTCAATTTTTGATTAACGTAAACGGATCCATAAAGGGTCCATATCTATGTATAATATCATAAAAATAAAATAAGATAATAATAAACATAACTTATATATATACCCAAGTTAATAAATAGATCCACAGTTGGATCCATCTGGATCCATATTTCGGGCAAGTTGCGGATCCGCACCATAGGTGAGTCGCAGATCCAACTCTTGGTTGGAACTCGGGTCTTGGACCCGGACCCAAGCCCTGCCCCGCATAAGTAAAAAAAAAAAATTATAATATAAGGCAACCCGATACGGGTTGCCTGATAAAACAAAGCTGGTTAGGGTTCAGAGTGAACCCTAACCCTCATAAGGGGAAATCGCAAAGGGGCAACAGAGGGGAGATGCGCAGCCCCCGCCAGTGAGGGTAACGGCCCTCCCTTTTCGAGCAACCTTCTACATAGGCCCTCCCGTTTCTCTCTTCCTCCCACTTTCCTCTCTTCCTCCCACGCCCTCTCTTCCTCACACTCTCCTCTCTCTTGTCCGCACGGCTTAAGGAAGAACGCCCGACGACAGGGGAGCTCGACAGTGGAGCATTCGACAGTGGCCGACCCTCTTATCGCGACAGCAGTCTCCGATCGTCGGAAAAGCGTCGGAAGAGGTAGGAAATTTCTGTGTTCTCCATGTTGGGTACGTCGTGGGTTGAGACTATGGTGTGGCTTGTCCGGAAAAAAAAACCCAAATTCTCGATTTGGGGATTTCGGCTGTTGTGAAGAGAACCTCAAATCCAGTTCATCCCTTGTCCTTAGATTTCTTTTAAAACTAAATCTCATTTAAAACCCCAAATCACCGATTTGGGGGTTCCGGTTTTCTAAGTTGGAAAGGCGGCGTTGGATTTGCTGTGTATCCCAAATCAAAAATCTGGGATTTAGGTTTGCCGAAAATCCCAAATTCTCGATTTGGGGATTTCGAATTTTCGATAGTAGATTTTCCTATGGTTGATGCTGATGGTTTACATCAAGCATGCTCAGCCCATTTGGGTGGGTTTAACCGATACAAGGGCAGAATCTGGGTTCTGCATGCATGCTTAGCATATTTTGTCTTTAAGAAAATCGGTATTGGATCTTCAAATCTTGTCTAAATCGGGGTTTGTAGGGGTTACTATGTTTAGTAGAATGTTAAGTTCAAGCATGAAACAAAAGTCCTGCACAATCTCTGTATTTGATGAACCACGAACTGCCTGTTTGCCTTTATACACCTGTATGCTACGAAGGATGTTTGCACAATCTTTATATAAGACGAATTATGGAATAGGTTGTTATGTTGTGTATTCGTATGCAATCTCACCTACTGTATGCTTGCGCAACATCTGCATTTGATGAATCACAAAATAGGTTCGAAAAAGAAAAGAAGAAGTTGAGTTTAGCTCGCTAAATGGCGATACAGATTTCTTTATAAGTAAACCTGTTATTCTATAAGATGGCTGCCTAACATTGTTTTCTTCCTCATTCAATTAAGTAGAGGTTACCGGTTCTCATAGATCTTTTGAATCTATGGGGTTGTACTCCTCAGTTATGAGTAGGTCGTCTGTTTACAGCCTCATATGAGAATAGCAGTAACTTCTGACCCTTGAAGACAACCCAATATAAATTACACTGACATGTACATATAGAGTCAGGTCACCTGTAATTGGTTGAACTACTTTCCAAAACTTTACAACAAAATTAGGGATTTCGGTTAATCATAAGACAGCTTATGGGAATACCTTACCCTTTTTCTGTATTTGTTTTATTAGGAAGTCTTCTGTATCCTAATGGTAAGGATGAGTTGGAAATCACGGAAAAACCCTCTAATAAGCTAACCATTACTAGTGAGACATTTCACAGGAACACAAATTAATAACAATGATGCACTCTCCAACACTGCAGATTTTGAGGATGAATTAATGACTATAACACTGCGGAAAATTGTAACTGAAGTAACCATTTCTTTCCCTTAAGCCGTAAGCGGTCTTGTATTCATATATCTATGCGGATTTGGTATTCTGGTTGTTATTGATTCAATTAAAGCATTAGCTGCTGCCCAAAAGCAATCTTATTAAACCCAGCAGGAAACCAATACTTCAATTATTTCCCTGTTAACTACCTAACATAGATAAATTTATGTTTTTATTTTGCAGGCTATCAATAATGTTAAATGTATTGAATATAAAATTGGTGGTTGTCGGTTTTTATAATATGAAAGTCTGGATTTTAATTTAGCTGCCATGTCAGAACTGATATAAGCTATTTGCTCATTAGTTGTCGACTTTTTCCATGTGGTGATTTGTGATTTCCAGTTCAAGATATTATGCTGCATGTAAAGTTGTTCGACTGAAGATTTAGTGGAAGATTAAAAATGCATTTTCAAACTGCATATGAAGTTGATGCTCAAAATGACTACTAAGCTGCATATTCAGTGGAGATGTAGTTGCATATTTAGCTGCATAAAGTATGATGTTCAATTGCATATTTCTTAAAATGTTCCAATGCCCCTTTAAGTGTATATCATCTAGAAGGTTCAAATGACCATTAAGATGCTTATTCTCCAATGTTCTTATGCATGATAAGCTGTACATATTTTTCTGAAGTACTATTGCCTAACACTACATATTTGCTGAAAGTATCAAATGCCAACTAAGCTGTATATCTTGTGGAATGTTCAAATGAGAATGTGTTTGGAGAAATGTATATAGTTGTATTTCCAAATCTCTAAAGATTAAACTGCATGCTCAATAAAGGACACCAACAGTGTCTTTGCTTGTTTTGTGAAGCTTTTAATAAATGCCACCCTGTGTTGGGATGTCACAAGTCAAAACCTAATGGTACGTTGTGGCAATTTGCTATTGAAGAATAAATAAATAATAATAATGACGATGAATGATGATCTGGTAACTGAACCTATGGGTCGGTGGGTTGTGGACATATGAATGTCAAGCTAGTGTGTTGAGGGACATGCATAGACCATCGAAGTTATGATGTGAATCCACATGAAAATGAAAAAAAATAGTATTGTTGCCCGATTGGTTTAAAGCTATGTCACATGGGTGCGGGTGCGGGTGCGGGTGCGAGTGCGGGTGCGGGTGCGGGTGCGACACGGGTGCGGCACAATTTTAAAATTTTTGGACACGGGGACTCGGCAAAAAAAAAAAAATATATATATATATATATATATATATATATATATATATATATATAATTTTATTTTATTTTATTTTTAAAATGCCACAGGTGTCTGTGCACAGTCACAGACTGTGACTGTGCACAGGCACAGCACTGTGCACTGTGCACAGGCACAGCACTGTGCACTGTGCACAGGCACAGCACTGTGCACAGGCACAACACTGTGCACAGTCACAGACTGTGCACAGTGCACACTGCAAAGACTGTGCACACTGCAAAGACTGCACAGTCACAGTGCCTTTTTTATATATATTTTTTTAAATAAAAAATATAAAAAATTAGTTTTTTAGGGACATTTTTGGACTCGGTCAAAGTTGACCGAGTCCAAAATGTGGACGGACTCGGCCTGGACTCGTTGACCGAGTCCGACTCGGCGTTGACCGAGTCCGGGCCGAGTCTGAAGCCGCACCCGAGTCCGCACCCGTGTCGGGGCGTGTCGACTCGGGTGCGGCACCTCCTTAGCCGAGTCCGTGTGACATAGGTTTAAAGGCACCGGGGCATTCGTGCTCGACTGGTTTAAAGGCACCGAAGCACTTTGGGTAATAACCATAACATTGATGAGAAACTTAAATTTAATTTTTATGGCCTGACTGGTTTAAAGGTACCGAGGCTTGTGTGCTTGACTGGTTTAAAGGCACCGGAGCACTTTGAGTGGGTTTAAGCAAACAATATGTAAAAAGGATTTGGATGGTTTATGCACCTTGGTAATATGACTAAGGTTAGGATCTACTGCTAAGGTAGTTGAAGGAAGTTGGAGAGTGCCCTGTACTTCGGGAAAATAATTAAATGAAAAGATTAACCCACTCAGATTCGGGCTTACCTTGGAGAGGGTAGGTGGTACAAAACTCCGGGGACGTGTTTTTTTGTTCGAGCGTAAAGCGACTCGTTGGTCCCCAGTCTTCGAAGTTGGGGGGACCCAGACTACCAATATGTCCTAGGTGGTAGCTCTTTGTTCTTCTGCAGAAGTTAGGGATGCATCCTGTTTTGGTTTTGGCCTTTAGGAGTTTCTCTCAGTCACTGGCCGCTCCCTTGGGATTTCAATCTCAGTTAAAATGTTCGGGTTAATAAAATACCCTTGAATAATATACCCCCGAACGTTTTCTTCTGAGATGGTTGACTTGGCCCACGTGTACCCATAGGATAAGAAAAGATAAACATCAATTAGAACAGTTAAGTATCACTGTGATGGAGTCATTAAAGAGACATTTGCATATTTTTCAGCATGCTTTATATTGTGAAATTGTAATGATCTGAAATCCTGAAATAGGTAAATACGAGGTGATTGAACTATTACATGAAAGTTATGCATGTTATTGTTATTGTTGTTGCATCGCCTACCTCACTTGCTTATTAATGTTGCATACTATGCCTTACCTGCTCAGTTATTGTTATTGCATAATTGTTTACCTGCTTAGTTATTGTTATTGCATAATTGTTTACCTGCTCAGTTATTGTTATTGCATAATTGTTTATCTGCTCCTGTATATGACTGTTGATTTCTGTTGTTGCTTACTTGCTTATGTATATGTTGAAAATCACCCATGACACACACATCTCATACTGGACTCATGATATACCTACATTAAGAGTTACAGTTTTCCTACTTAGACGTGGTAGTCTAATTCCAATCAATTTACTATTTTTCTCAGGTAAAGAATAGGGTTTATGAGCGGCTGCGGGATGAGGCATCGGATCGAGATTTTTGGATTTATTGTTCCAGGGATCGCTTGGGTTCCTTTTATGATTTTAACTCTGATGATTTTCATTAATATTGAAATGAAATAAATGTCTTGGGTTTTTCTCCACCGTAATGTCTCGAAATGCTTAACCTTATTTTATTTCTTGTTTCCGCTGTTATAAAAAAAAATCCTCTAAAATTTGGGTTAAAATTTCGGGGCGTTACAAATGGTATCAGAGCTTGGGAACAATAAATCAAAGATCACGGTCGTGCCACACCCTGCAAGCGCTCTGTGAGTATGAGTTATTTTGTTTTGTTATTTATCATGTTATTTGTTCTTATTATTGTGATGCCCATATTAGCTTATAGGTAAATTCACGTCTACAATTGATCAGTTTTGACCTATTAGATGAATGACACATCACGCCTACAAATGATTAACTTTTAGGTTGTTTACTTATCATATCTACAAATCATTAGTATCAACCTATTAGGTGGATGATGTAGTTTCATTATAGATGACCTTATTATGATTGTCTGAATGGATTTAGCGTGCTTGCATAACTTGATTGATGCGTGTATCATGGATATTTGACTAAATTTCTTCGTAGATATGTGCGTGTGTTTCATGTCGAAATAATTGAATATGATTTGATGTAAGAATTATCAATGCACATGAAATGAGAAATTGATCTGAATGTCTCATATACATATATGATTGGAATCCTATCTGCATAACTCGAACTACGTAGAAGTTACGTATCTTGAGGTTTAGTTGATTCTTAATATATACATGATCTCATTGTATAGAACCCATGCTTTGGGTACGCATGATTCGATGTGAGATTTGAAAAATGCAATGTCCCTGGTGGCAATGATATGATACATAGGATAATAGGCTTTTTCATGATATGATTGAAATGCCACAGCATGCAATATATGCTTAAGTTCAATAGTGAACTATGATTCATGGAACCATAATGGGGAAAGGTGTAATTTTATGATTTATGTGCCAAATGAAGTAATGATGAATATTGATGATATATATGCTTGTGCCCATATTGGTGGCGATCGACCTTGAAAGCGGTCATTTCTGGTATCACTAATTTGGAACCTGTTGAGGACCTTTTCCATAAAGGATTATCTGTGAGGGTGTGTATGACCAAGATCAGGTAATCCGGCTAGAGCAGTAGATCTCCGTGAGGTAATACATTGTCCAAGAACGGGTAGCCGCAAAGACGGTAAATTCCTGTGAGGAAGTGTATTGTCCAAGACCGGGTATACCATCTAGGGCGGTAATTCCTTGTGAGGTTGTGCATTTCCTTGGATCTTGCTAATCTTTAAATAATAAAGAGTTGTGGTAAATTAGGAGAACTTGCTGAGATTGACCGATATAACCAGTTAGAAATCAATAGATTTGGCTTTAGTTATAGCAGAATTAGATCATTATTGATTTTTAAATCTTAATATGATGACATGTTTGTGTCTTTTGTGGATAAATGAGTCATTCTGTGAGAGAATTATGTCTTGAGCGAAATCTCGATTGGAGATAACTAACTGTGCAAAGCCTTGAGAAATAGGAATAAGTGGAGGTTAGTCGGGGGGAAAAAAAAAGTCTGTTAGAAATAGCACAGACAAAAACAACGACGCGGTTATGATAAAATAAATAAAATTGCATCCAATAACTAGAACAAGCTAAAGGAATAGCAGGTCATGTCGATCATCCGTGACTAAAACAAGTAGGAAGTAGTGAACATACACTCTAATTGTCTCAGGTTAAGACTTTTCTGTGATTTAGTACATTTTGCCATCAAAGAAATCATGTATGAATTCTGTCAAGACCAAATTTTAGCTCCAAACGTCTCTTAGAAACTCATTGTGCGTTGTCATGCTCCTTATATGTTGGGAGCTTGCACATATATGTGCATCCTTGTCGATAACAACTCCCACAGACTACGATCTCTACGGCATTTTTGCAATGAAATTTCGAGGACGAAATTCTTTTTAGGGGGAAAGGATGTAATACCCACGATTTTTATCAGATAAATAAATTTAGATTTTTAAGTCATTAAAGGTGATACACGAATATTTTATTGTTTTAATTATTTATTCGTAATTGGATCTTGGATGACCTATTTGGATCTTCAATGTTGGATACCAAATATCCTGTTTAGAACTCTGATATTCCATTCGGATCTTAGATATCGGACCACGAACCTTAAATTGAATATTTAATGATAGATTTTGGTCAAATGGATTGGATCCTCAAAGTTTAAATCAAAATTTTAATGGTAAAATTTCTATATTGGGTCTACAACACTTTAGTGGGATTGGTATAGCCTAGGCGATGTTCGGATCCATAACATTGCATTTGGATCTTCGACATCGAAACTTCAATATTAACCTAGATCCTTGTATGGAAACCGTAAGGATCGATGTATATCCATAATAATTCATTTGGATCCATAGTTCCAAATCATATAATTAAAACTTCAGATTTCTGGACCCAAATTTATTAAAAAGATTTACGAAGCACAATGGATCTTGGATCCATATTAAGTTATGTCAATTTTTGATTAACGTAAACGGATCCATAAAGGGTCCATATCTATGTATAATATCATAAAAATAAAATAAGATAATAATAAACATAACTTATATATATACCCAAGTTAATAAATAGATCCACAGTTGGATCCATCTGGATCCATATTTCGGGCAAGTTGCGGATCCGCACCATAGGTGAGTCGCAGATCCAACTCTTGGTTGGAACTCGGGTCTTGGACCCGGACCCAAGCCCTGCCCCGCATAAGTAAAAAAAAAAATTATAATATAAGGCAACCCGATACGGGTTGCCTGATAAAACAAAGCTGGTTAGGGTTCAGAGTGAACCCTAACCCTCATAAGGGGAAATCGCAAAGGGGCAACAGAGGGGAGATGCGCAGCCCCCGCCAGTGAGGGTAACGGCCCTCCCTTTTCGAGCAACCTTCTACATAGGCCCTCCCGTTTCTCTCTTCCTCCCACTTTCCTCTCTTCCTCCCACGCTCTCTCTTCCTCACACTCTCCTCTCTCTTGTCCGCACGGCTTAAGGAAGAACGCCCGACGACAGGGGAGCTCGACAGTGGAGCATTCGACAGTGGCCGACCCTCTTATCGCGACAGCAGTCTCCGATCGTCGGAAAAGCGTCGGAAGAGGTAGGAAATTTCTGTGTTCTCCATGTTGGGTACGTCGTGGGTTGAGACTATGGTGTGGCTTGTCCGGAAAAAAAAACCCAAATTCTCGATTTGGGGATTTCGGCTGTTGTGAAGAGAACCTCAAATCCAGTTCATCCCTTGTCCTTAGATTTCTTTTAAAACTAAATCTCATTTAAAACCCCAAATCACCGATTTGGGGGTTCCGGTTTTCTAAGTTGGAAAGGCGGCGTTGGATTTGCTGTGTATCCCAAATCAAAAATCTGGGATTTAGGTTTGCCGAAAATCCCAAATTCTCGATTTGGGGATTTCGAATTTTCGATAGTAGATTTTCCTATGGTTGATGCTGATGGTTTACATCAAGCATGCTCAGCCCACTTGGGTGGGTTTAACCGATACAAGGGCAGAATCTGGGTTCTGCATGCATGCTTAGCATATTTTGTCTTTAAGAAAATCGGTATTGGATCTTCAAATCTTGTCTAAATCGGGGTTTGTAGGGGTTACTATGTTTAGTAGAATGTTAAGTTCAAGCATGAAACAAAAGTCCTGCACAATCTCTGTATTTGATGAACCACGAACTGCCTGTTTGCCTTTATACACCTGTATGCTACGAAGGATGTTTGCACAATCTTTATATAAGACGAATTATGGAATAGGTTGTTATGTTGTGTATTCGTATGCAATCTCACCTACTGTATGCTTGCGCAACATCTGCATTTGATGAATCACAAAATAGGTTCGAAAAAGAAAAGAAGAAGTTGAGTTTAGCTCGCTAAATGGCGATACAGATTTCTTTATAAGTAAACCTGTTATTCTATAAGATGGCTGCCTAACATTGTTTTCTTCCTCATTCAATTAAGTAGAGGTTACCGGTTCTCATAGATCTTTTGAATCTATGGGGTTGTACTCCTCAGTTATGAGTAGGTCGTCTGTTTACAGCCTCATATGAGAATAGCAGTAACTTCTGACCCTTGAAGACAACCCAATATAAATTACACTGACATGTACATATAGAGTCAGGTCACCTGTAATTGGTTGAACTACTTTCCAAAACTTTACAACAAAATTAGGGATTTCGGTTAATCATAAGACAGCTTATGGGAATACCTTACCCTTTTTCTGTATTTGTTTTATTAGGAAGTCTTCTGTATCCTAATGGTAAGGATGAGTTGGAAATCACGGAAAAACCCTCTAATAAGCTAACCATTACTAGTGAGACATTTCACAGGAACACAAATTAATAACAATGATGCACTCTCCAACACTGCAGATTTTGAGGATGAATTAATGACTATAACACTGCGGAAAATTGTAACTGAAGTAACCATTTCTTTCCCTTAAGCCGTAAGCGGTCTTGTATTCATATATCTATGCGGATTTGGTATTCTGGTTGTTATTGATTCAATTAAAGCATTAGCTGCTGCCCAAAAGCAATCTTATTAAACCCAGCAGGAAACCAATACTTCAATTATTTCCCTGTTAACTACCTAACATAGATAAATTTATGTTTTTATTTTGCAGGCTATCAATAATGTTAAATGTATTGAATATGAAATTGGTGGTTGTCGGTTTTTATAATATGAAAGTCTGGATTTTAATTTAGCTGCCATGTCAGAACTGATATAAGTTATTTGCTCATTAGTTGTCGACTTTTTCCATGTGGTGATTTGTGATTTCCAGTTCAAGATATTATGCTGCATGTAAAGTTGTTCGACTGAAGATTTAGTGGAAGATTAAAAATGCATTTTTAAACTGCATATGAAGTTGATGCTCAAAATGACTACTAAGCTGCATATTCAGTGGAGATGTAGTTGCATATTTAGCTGCATAAATTATGATGTTCAATTGCATATTTCTTAAAATGTTCCAATGCCCCTTTAAGTGTATATCATCTAGAAGGTTCAAATGGCCATTAAGATGCTTATTCTCCAATGTTCTTATGCATGATAAGTTGTATATATTTTTCTGAAGTACTATTGCCTAACACTACATATTTGCTGAAAGTATCAAATGACAACTAAGTTGTATATCTTGTGGAATGTTCAAATGAGAATGTGTTTGGAGAAATGTATATAGTTGTATTTCCAAATCTCTAAAGATTAAACTGCATGCTCAATAAAGGACACCAACAGTGTCTTTGCTTGTTTTGCGAAGCTCTTAATAAATGTCACCCTGTGTTGGGATGTCACAAGTCAAAACCTAATGGTACGTTGTGGCAATTTGCTATTGAAGAATAAATAAATAATAATAATGACGATGAATGATGATCTGGTAACTGAACCTATGGGTCGGTGGGTTGTGGACATATGAATGTCAAGCTAGTGTGTTGAGGGACATGCATAGACCATCGAAGTTATGATGTGAATCCACATGAAAATGAAAAAAATAGTATTGTTGCCCGATTGGTTTAAAGGCACCGGGGCATTCGTGCTCGACTGGTTTAAAGGCACCGAAGCACTTTGGGTAATAACCATAACATTGATGAGAAACTTAAATTTAATTTTTATGGCCTGACTGGTTTAAAGGTACCGAGGCTTGTGTGCTTGACTGGTTTAAAGGCACCGGAGCACTTTGAGTGGGTTTAAGCAAACAATATGTAAAAAGGATTTGGATGGTTTATGCACCTTGGTAATATGACTAAGGTTAGGATCTACTGCTAAGGTAGTTGAAGGAAGTTGGAGAATGCCCTGTACTTCGGGAAAATAATTAAATGAAAAGATTAACCCACTCAGATTCGGGCTTACCTTGGAGAGGGTAGGTGGTACAAAACTCCGGGAACGTGTTTTTTTGTTCGAGCGTAAAGCGACTCGTTGGTCCCCAGTCTTCGGAGTTGGGGGGACCCAGACTACCAATATGTCCTAGGTGGTAGCTCTTTGTTCTTCTGCAGAAGTTAGGGATGCATCCTGTTTTGGTTTTGGCCTTTAGGAGTTTCTCTCGGTCACTGGCCGCTCCCTTGGGATTTCAATCTCAGTTAAAATGTTCGGGTTAATAAAATACCCTTGAATAATATACCCCCGAACGTTTTCTTCTGAGATGGTTGACTTGGCCCACGTGTACCCATGGGATAAGAAAAGATAAACATCAATTAGAGCAGTTAGGTATCACTGTGATGGAGTCATTAAAGAGACATTTGCATATTTTTCAGCATGCTTTATATTGTGAAATTGTAATGATCTGAAATCCTGAAATGGGTAAATACGAGGTGATTGAACTATTACATGAAAGTTATGCATGTTATTGTTATTGCTGTTGCATCGCCTACCTCACTTGCTTATTAATGTTGCATATTATGCCTTACCTGTTGAGTTATTGTTATTGCATAATTGTTTACCTGCTCAGTTATTGTTATTGCATAATTGTTTACCTGCTCAGTTATTGTTATTGCATAATTGTTTATCTACTCCTGTATATGACTGTTGATTTCTGTTGTTGCTTACTTGCTTATGTATATGTTGAAAATCACCCATGACACCCACATCTCATACTGGACTCATGATATACCTGCATTAAGAGTTACAGTTTTCCTACTTAGACGTGGTAGTCTAATTCCAATCAATTTACTATTTTTCTCAGGTAAAGAATAGGGTTTATGAGCGACTGCGGGATGAGGCATCGGATCGAGATTTTTGGATTTATTGTTCTAGGGATCGCTTGGGTTCCTTTTATGATTTTAACTCTGATGATTTTCATTGATATTGAAATGAAATAAATGTCTTGGGTTTCTCTCCACCGTAATGTCTCGAAATGCTTAACCTTATTTTATTTCTTGTTTCCGCTGTTATAAAAAAAAATTCCTCTAAAATTTGGGTTAAAATTTCGGGGCGTTACATTTATAGTGATGCTTTAGCAGATACTTATCTTGTACAATTGGGATTTCCACGATTTCGTGCATAAATAAGCTACAAAACTTGAAAGCAGATATAACTAGTACTTAGCAATCCAAGATTCAAAGTTTAATAAATCCATAATGTTCAACATTTTACCTTGTAATTTTCCAACGCAAACCGACTATCAGGAGGTATAGTTTTGTTGTATTTGCCAGTGAGAACTCCAGATGCAAGTGGGCTCCAGGTTGTAAGTCCTAGACCATATGTGCTGTAGAGAGGAAGATACTCAACTTCAACCTGCCTCAATATATTAAAATCATGTTTAGAGACAAAAGCATTATATAACATAACATAAAATCACTGGAAGTTCTAGATGGGCACAGCAAAAAATGAACTTGTAAGACCTAAGTCATAAATACATAAACATGTGTGTGTGTTTTGTGTGCATGTAGGCATATCCAAGGTTTTCTTTTACTTTTGAATAGCGCTAAGAGCACTCATGAATTGTTAGATATCCTCCTAAAACCTTCAAAAGAATTGTGAAACTATGAATTAGAAGAATAGTATAACAAGGGCATTTAGCCCTACAGTTATCTCTCTCTCTAAGGATTTGTATAAGCCTATAAGGTTATCTACAACATTGTAAGTTAATTTTTGTCATATTGCTCCAAATGACTGCATGATCACATTAGACAAACGAGGAAAGGATTCCAATTATGAAAAACTTATAATCCTAGCCTACATTTAGAGGGCATTTGAATGGTGGGACACACTCATTCATCGGGGCATGGGAGTCCTGCCAAAACGGGATGCATTTGTAATGTGTGTCACACTTTGGTGAGAAGCCATTGTCACACCCATGCATATTGGATGCTGCCAGGCAGTATGACAGCATCCTGGCTGGCAGCTTCCAGGGTGTTATAAAATGCCCCTTAAGGATTTGCACGTGAAAGACTTAAGACAGAAATGAACTTACCACCTACTGTATAATTATTGATAATGAGAAAAACATGAGAATAGGTCACAGAACACTATAAATAATGAAAACCATCAAGAGAAATATGGAAGGATGCACACACAATGCAAAGCAAAGACTATCTACTGTGGCTGAGGTAAAAACTTAATTAAAAAGCAACGGTTGCAAGGACAATCAAAGGACCTCAGCAATCTGAAGGATGGAAGGCACCACAAACAGTAAACCCTTCTAGCTGTAGATACATCACATGTAAAGGAAATCATATGGATCAATGATGATAGAACATTATCTCAAGATTCAATAGAAGTGGCGGATGGTATACCACAAGTCTTTCCCTTATGGTGGTCACATTTCATATGTCTTGCTTCTTGCAACGATGACAAATGATGCATTCGAAAATTGAAGCCGTCCTGAATTGCCACCTTATGCTAGTGGTGGCCAAACCTTCAATCCAAAAAATGATATAAGACGTGAGGCAACAGTTATTAAGTTGCCTAGACTAGATACTTAGCTAGATGCAGTGCTGTAGTGCAACTCCTCTAGAATGTGATCGATCAAGACCACATGAACAGTGGAATCAATGAATTATGAAGAAGAGCTGTGTCCGTGACCACAAAAACTACATAGAGTGTTTCTCCTACTAGAAAGAGAACAGCCTAGTCAATCAAGGGTACACTGCAGACATGGAAGAATACTACACTCATTGTTGCATACTGGCATAAAGTTATTTCATGATCTATATAGTGTAAACAATACATGAACAAGCTCTAGCGAGGGAACATATTTTGCCACTAAGGGTTATTTGCCTGAGTGCGAATTTTTTCCACATAAGCATGAATAAAGGGCACCGTTGAACCCATTATCCAAGCCAAACACATGAACTGATATTCCATGCCTTAAATCATATATCATAATTCAAATTATGTTGCTCTGCCCGACCAATGTCTGATCATTATAAGACCTCATGTGCAATTCTTTAATTGCATTTCTCATGGCCTTGCATGCATAATATAATCAATTTCACAAGAATAATGGAGGATAATAATTTTCTCAAAAAACAAAAGAGAATAATGGAAAAAGTTTCTTCCTTGTAGTCACCAACCAAGAGTAAAATCAGTGGAGATGAAACAAAGATGACCATGGATTGGAAAACAATCTGGTACAGTTGGCAACGGCAAAGAAATGAGAGGAAAAAAAAGGTTTTGCAATTAGGTAAGAATAAGTGCAGCAGAAAGCAAACAAGATGAAAAAGAAAATAAGCAGAACTGAACCGCAAGAGATTAGCTGCAGATAGAAAAAACATAAAAGATGCAAAAGTTGATGCGTACTTAGGCCCTATGTAAGCCTAGACACAGTGACGTCCTTATTTTTTAGCCTACTATGTAGACCTAGACACAGTCAGACAACGATTGATGTCCTTATCAGCAACAAAAGTGTTTAGCCCCTTCCACTACAATAAATTCGGTTTGGCAGGCCTGAGGATCTCAGAGGAACTTCAATCTGTCTCTTAAAATTCTTCAATAATTCTCAGAAATTGCAGATGAATGAATAAAGAAGCAGAGAAGAAGGACAACAGAGGCACCGCAACACAAACGCCCGTGCAACCAATATCTTCCCCACCCAACACCAAATTCGATCAGTCCAACAAAACCAGCTACCCTTTTCCTACCAAAATTCGAACACACCCACCATCCCAATTCACAAGATCACATTCGATCCCCATCACAGACCTAAATCTATTACAATCAACCAAAAGCGAGAAATGCGAGAGACGAAAACCAACCCAAATCAATAAGAAAATAACAAGAAGATAAAAGAAGGAAAAAAGCACGAAAAAGAAACATGTAACGACATTCAACAACAAAATCGCCATCACCAACCAAAGAAAAACAAACGAACGGACACGATTAAGAAGGAATCCATAGACCTTGTGGCGGGAGAGGAGGTTGTACTCGGGCTGCTCGACAACGGGCCCGACGAGGTCGAGGCGGTGGGCGACGGACCAGGCCTCGGTGATCTGCTGGGCGGACCACTCGCTGGTGCCCCAGTAGAAGGCCCATCCCTGGTCGATGACGTAGTTCATGGCGCGGACGGTCTCCTCGATCGGGGTGGAAGCGTCGGGGCGGTGGCAGTAGAGGACGTCGATGTAGTCCATGTCGAGGCGCTTGAGGGAGGCGCGGGTGCCCTCGACGATGTGCTTGCGGGACAGTCCCTTGTCATTGGGACCGGGACCGCCCCAGAAGATCTTGGTGGAGATGACGAGATCGGAGCGCTTCCACCCCAGCTCTCTCATGGCCTGCCCCATGATCTCCTCCGCGCGGCCGTTGGCGTACACCTCCGCGTTGTCGAAGAAGTTGACGCCGTTGTCGCGGCAGCACTGGAGTATGGACTTGGCCTCCCGGACGTCGAGCTGGTTGCCGAAGCTGACCCACGCGCCGTAGGACAGCTGGCTCACCCTCAGTCCCGTCCTCCCCAGGTTCTTGTACTGCATGGTGGCTGTGGCCGGATGGGTACCTGATCCTCCTCTTCCCATGGTGGCGTTTCTCTGTGAGAGATGATGATGATGATCAAGAATGAGGAGCAGCAGCAGAAAGAGAAGGAGAGAGGTGTTTGACCACGCTTTGTTTCAGCGAGGGGACAGAGGAGAAAGGCAGACTGGCAGAGTCTCGGTGGGTGAGAGGTCTGCTGCGCTGACCCTTATCGTGGCAGAGGTTTTGCGGTTTTGTTGTAGATAAATTACTACTAAAATCGGATTCCTCGGTAGTTCGTGCCTTTTTGAGTGGTGAGCAATGAGCAGCGTGGATTCGTTCTTGAAAAATAAAAAAGGAAAATTCTAATTTCCAAAAATAGGCTTTACGTTTCTGAATTTTTTTATATAAATTTCTAAACAAAGGTCTACCTTTTGTCACATGAAGTGAAGATTTAGGGTATGTTTGACGGTAAGTCCCACGCATCGCGCGGGAAAAAAAACACAAAAAATCATATTTTTTAACAAACATCGCCGTCTGCCGCGTCTATTATTCGCTGTTCTTTTTGTTTCACATACTCCTGTTACAAAAATAACAAGGATTGGCAAAACAATTTAAAAAAAAAAACATCGACGGCCGATGGGTGAAGTCGGTCTGCAACCTGATGTCGAACAGCGTTCCTAAGTAAAACAGCTTCAGCAAATCCTCCATGGCCTCATCGAACCGGTCCCGGGAAGCCAAAGGCGGCCACTCTGCCACGTCTGGCTGCCCGTGCACGACCTCCTCGTCGGCCTCGGCCTCGGCCCTGGCAGGGGAGGCGGTAGTGGCGGACGCGGCTTCCTCGCGGGATTTGAAGACGGAGAGCTCCTCGTTGAGGGCGGCGACGAGGGGCTGGCGTAGCTTCTCGTACTCCTCGATGAGGGCAACGACGACGGGCTTCGAGCGGAGGACCTCCTCTTGCTCACTATTAATGGGCTTGCCTTGAGCCTTGCTCTCCTCCGTCTACACGATTCGGTTTTACTTCTTGCGGTGGGCGCGTAGCCGCTTGTTCATCATGCTCAAAATGGGACCGTCCTGGGTCACCATCTCCGAGGCCCCAGATGCCACCGTCAATGCCATCACCGCAACCTTTTCCTTCTGGCCTTCCACTACAGAGAGAGATTAGGGCAAATGCAGAAGGATTCCTCGTCTTGTTTTTGCTTCTATAGAGGCTTGAAGGCGGGTTTGAGGAACAGTCTATACACTAGGGGGGCCAAGAACCTCGATGAGGCTATCTAGGTGGCAACTCTCCTTGATGATGACTGGAAGGAGGGACAAAGGTCACAGAAGAATAAAATCGGGGTTCAAAAACCCGAGTTCAAGAAGAAGTTTGGTGGGAGGCGATTCCACCCTCAGAACAAGAAGCCACGACACAAGAATGGCACCAAACTCAGGCCAGGACAGAATCAAAGGTGTCAGAAGTGCAATCGCTTTCACCCCGGACAACAATGTCTACGTGAGACAGGAGGGTGTCTCTACTGTGGAAAAATGGGACATTATATCAAGGAGTGTCGGAAGAAGCAAGCCAATGATGCACGGTGCGGCACTGAAGGACAGCAGCCTCAACAACATCGTGTATGCTACCACAACTGACAAACTAGAGAAGGGGGACCTTGTGCAAGGTACCGTACTTGTTTCGGGTCAAGCTGCCCTTGTCTTATTTGACTGTGGAGCTTCTCATTCCTTCATTTCTTTATATTTTGCAAAACAACTTAGAATTCCCACAGAATCATTGAATCAAGAACTAGTAGTATATAACTCTATAGGATTAAATGAACTTTGTGTGAACTACATGCCAGAAGTAGAAGTTATTTTAGGAGAACACAATTTACCTCACAACGTAATCATACTTGATATGACCGAATACGATGTCATACTGGGTATAGATTGGCTCTTTGAACACTATGCTAGAGTCCTCTGTAGAGAAGGAAAAGTAATTCTGTCTTCACCGGATATGCCGGAAGTTGAATTCTGATTAGCAAGGCCTGGAATCAAGAAATGGGTTATTTCGACCCTCAAGGCCCAAAAGTATCTCCGTCGGGGAGATATGGTTTTCCTAGTCGGTATGATCGGAGGTGAAACAAAACTAACTCCGCTTGAGAATTTGGAAATTGTCCACGATTTTGTCGATGTATTTCCAGAGGAACTTCCTGGACTTCCCCCTCAGCGGGAAGTCGAGTTTGGGATTGAACTGATGCCAGGTACAAAACCAATATCAAGAGCACCTTATCGGATGGCACCAACAGAGTTGGAAGAGCTGAAGAAGCAGTTGCAAGAGCTGATGGAGCGTGATTTTTTACGACCGAGCACGTCTCCATGGGGAGCACCGATCCTGTTCGTGAAAAAGAAGGACGGGTCTATGAGACTATGCATAAACTATAGAATGTTGAACCAAGCAACGGTGAAGAACAAATATCATCTACCTCGTATTGAGGACCTATTTGATCAATTGAAAAGAGCAAAAGTCTTTTCTAAGATTGATTTGAGGTCAAGTTATCATCAATTGAGATTAAAAGACGAGGATATTCCAAAATCAGCATTTCAAACCAAATATGGGCATTTTGAGTTTTTGGTGATGCCATTTGGACTCACTAATGCTCCTGCGGCATTCATGGACCTGATGAATTGGGTATTCAGGCCATACTTAAACTCCTTCGTCATTATCTTCATTGAGGACATACTGATATACTCAGAAAATATGAATGAACACAAAGAACATCTAAAAATTGTTTTAGAAACCCTCCGGACACATCAGTTATACGCCAAGTTCTCGAAATGCGAATTTTGGCTTGAAGAAGTCATGTTCCTTGGGCATGTGATCTCGAAAGACGGAGTTTCAGTAGATCCTGCCAAAGTTGAAGTTGTGATGAATTGGTCACAACCGAAGAACGTCTGCGAAATCTGAAGCTTCTTGGGGTTAGCTGGCTACTATAGGCGATTCATTCAAGACTTCTCCCGAATCACTATGCCAATGACAAAGCTTCTACAAAAAGAGGTAAAGTTTGAATGAAATGAGAAAAGTGAAGAAAGCTTTCAAACTCTTAAAGCTAAACTTACCACAGCTCCAGTGTTAGCCTTACCGTCTAGAAGCGGATTGTGGTGTACACGGACGCTTTTGGTACTGGACTGGGGTGTGTACTGATGCAGCATGGCAAAGTCATTGCCTATGCATCACGACAACTGAAGATTCATGAGAGGAATTACCCCACTCACGACCTCGAGTTGGCGGTTGTGGTTTTCGCTTTGAAGGTTTGGAGACATTATCTATATGGGGAGCAGTTTGAAGTCTTCACTGATCACAAGAGCTTGAAGTATTTGCTTTCTCAGAAGGAACTCAATATGCGACAAAGAAGGTGGCTTGAGTTCATCAAGGACTACGAATTTACAATCTTGTACCATCCCGGAAAAGCAAATGTTGTTGTTGATGCCCTTAGTCGCAAGGCTGGGGGAAATCTTTCTAGCCTGGTAAATCTTGGATGGAAGATGATTTCTGAGTTCACAGCATGGAGACCTTTCTCCGATGATCAAGGCGTACTTAGGCTGTCTAGCCTGACGGTACGATCGGAACTGCGAGAGCGGATCATGATTAAGCAAAAAGAAGACTCGCAGTACGGGAAGATGGAGGCATTGGCGTTGCAAGAAGACACTGCTTTTCAGCGCAAGGAGGATGAAAGTATATGGTTTAAGGATCGACTATGGGTACCGAGTGATCCAGAGACCAGATAAGAGTTATTGGCAGAGGCACATAAGAGCAAGTATACCATTCACCCAGGCAGTACCAAGATGTTCAAAGATCTTCAATACAGGTACTGGTGGAATGGTATGAAGCGGGATGTTGCAAAATACGTCGCAAAGTGCTTGACATGTTAACAAATCAAAAGCGAGCATCAAAGGCCAGGAGGGACGATGCAGCTGATGGAAATTGCTCAATGGAAATGGGAACATATCATGATGGATTTCGTGATGGGGTTACTGCGAACCCGAAAGAACCATGACTCTATTTGGGTAGTGGTTGACCGACTCACTAAGTCAGCCCATTTCCTACCAATGAGAAAGAATCAGTCACTTGAAAGTTTGACCGACCTGTATATCCAGGAGATAGTACGACTACATGGGGTACCAATCTCTATCATATCCGACAGAGATCCTCGGTTTACCTCACGATTGTGGGGGCAATTACAAAAGGCATTGGGAACTAAGTTGAAGTTCAGCACTGCCTTTCATCCACAAACCGACGGACAGTCAGAAAGGACCATACAGACACTGGAGGACATGCTTCGTGCCTGTATGCTGGATTGGCACTGCCTTTCATCCACAAACCGACGGACAGTCAGAAAGGACCATACAGACACTGGAGGACATGCTTCGTGCATGTATGCTGGATTGGAAAGGCAAATGGGACACTCACGTGGTACTAGCAGAATTCGCTTACAATAATAGCTACCATGCGAGTATTGGCATGGCGCCCTTCAAAGCACTGTATGGGCGGCCTTTAAGGTCAACAGTATATTGGGATGAAATTGGCGAAAGAATAGTTGAGTCGCCAATGGTACTTCAGCATTACACTGAACAAATACAGAAGATACGAGATCGACTTAGAGCAGCACAAAGTCGACAGAAAAGTTATGCGGATCAGTGACGCAGAGAACTTAGTTTTGAAGTGGGAGATGCAGTGTTTGTCAAGGTATCGCCGACCAAGAGCGTTTTCAGATTCGGAAAGAAGGGAAAGTTGAGTCCTAGATACGTCAGACCATTCCCGATATTGAAGCGGGTCGGTGAAACAGCTTATCGAGTTGAGCTACCATCTCAACTTGCCAAGATTCATAATGTATTTCATGTATCGATATTGAGAAAATACATTCAAGATATGTCACACGTGATTCAGTTTGAGGACATCAGTGTGCAAGAAGATCTGACCGTAGAAGAGATACCGATTGAAATCGTAGATCGCAGTGAGCGGGTGATACGAAATAAGATCATCCCATTAGTCAAAGTGAGATGGAGACATCATGGCTTAGAAGAATGCATGTGGGAACCAGAAGTAGCAATGAAGGACAAGTACCCTCAATTGTTTGATTAATATGTATTACAAATTTCTTGGACGAAATTTCTTTTTAGAGGGGAAGGATGTAAAACCCGTAAAATTTATGAAATTCTAAATGAATAAAAGAGGGGCATTTATGTGTAGTAATCAGATTTTAAGTTAGGCAGTACAATTTTTATGACTTGAGGTTTCTAGAACGAAACTGATAACAAACTCTCACAAGTGGTATTTGGATCCGGATCTTGGCAAGATCCAATAATCCGACCCGGTTCATGAGACCCAATTATAAATTAAATGGTTTCGGGATAATAGCGTGAGATCCGAAACACATTTAAGGTAAGAGAGGGCAAGTTTAGAACCAACGGGTGAAAAATCCACTTGAAAATGGAAGAAATCCATCAACAAGGAAAAGCGTCTAAATATGACATAAATAGAATTTTCTTGCAAAAGTAAACATCGAGTGATGGTGTGGTGTAGTGGTAGGACGCACGGTTGTGTGGAGCCACAACCCATGTTCAAAACCCCGGATTGCCCACGTAGAAGTGAAAAGCATTATATTTTTCATGAAATCCGGAACGAAACTGAAAGGGAAAAATACAATTTAATTCATACACATTGCAACGAAAAGCAACATAGCACAAGTGGTGGGGTTCGTTGCCCTAATGGTGGAAGACCTTGGTTCAAAACCCCCTGTGCACGGTTTTTCTTTTTGCACAGAAAAGTGACGATTTATTTATATATATATATATATATATAACTCTACCTCATAACCACCTCCCACCAAAAACGTGTTGGAGTGGTTTTAGCTCCTCTTTTTCAAGAAACAAGAAAAAAAATCCCACCAAATGGGGGAGGGTACCACTAAAAGAAAAAAAAATGAAGTTTGAATAATGTTGCTAATAAGAGGGAGGGGTAGTTTTGGAAATTCCAAACACCCACTAAAATGGTGGGCTGGAAATTAGGTTTTGAAAAAAAACTAAAACTTTCCCTAAGTAGGGAAGTAAGTTAAATGGGGTGAGAAAGGAGAAAACGGTTGGATCTCTCTCTCTCTCTCAAAACTTGTCTCTTTTTCTCTCTCACGGTGGTGGTCGACCATAGTGCTGGACGGGTGGACCTACATTGCCAACGTGGTGTGCTGCTCCAACGTGAAGAAGAAACCACCATTCTTGCCGGTTGAAACTTCGAACATGTAAGGGATATTTTTATCTTTATATGAGTGTTCGATGCCCTGTAGCACAAATGTGCTGCAGCGCATTTGTTTAATCTTGGATGGAACCATCTTCATTAGTTGGTAGCAGTCATTTTTTTTTTAGTCTAGCCGTCTTTTGCCAAATACCTCACAAGTATTTCCCAGTAGAGGAACTAGGGGTTGTATACTTGGATTGGTGCAGGTCTGCGTATATTTAACCATCATCATGGAGACTGATATAACCTTGGATTTATGGATCCATAAAACGTTTATCATTTCAAGGCTAGAACATTGATCTAGCAACCTTTAGATTTTTCTGTATACCTTAATTGAAGTAGGTCAAGACTTATTGGGTTATGGTCACATTTGTGTAGCAAATATTAGGTATAACAACTGCTCAAGAAACAGAACCTACATATATATATTATTTGATACTAATGCATTTAACAGACTAGACCACGATCCTGCATATTGAATGGTCTCTAATAGCATAGGGATCATAAGGTTATTTGTGGATTCATATTAAACTCTTATGCTATTAAGGTGCTTTCATGGTGCATTCTTTTTATTTAGTTATTTATTATTGTTTTTTTTATCAATCTCATAAAGTCACGATTATACAGGTAGACTTTTATTCTGGTCCAATGCCCTACTAATAACTACATATTTGATTTATTACTGAATTACCATGTGTGAAGATTTTTTTTGTGTGGCTATGAAGTAGGGATATCTAAACCTAATAGGAGTAGTCAGATATAAGCATGGCAGTGATCTCATGGAGGACCAAAAATAATAATAAAAAATGATAATAATCTTTAGCTAGCCGGGAAACGTAGTCATAGTTCTTAGACTCTACTCTACTTAATTGTGGTATTGCTGTGTATATTCATATGCAATTTAGGGCACAAGATTCATTTTTTTAAGAACCTGTAACCAAGTCGTTGCTATATATTGTGTTAGCACATGTATGGACGTCACTGTGATATATGCTAAAAAGGGGCTAAATTAACAAAACACAGATAGGCCTACACACATTATTATCACATGTCTTGGATGGGATTAATATTTAGAAAACGTATGGCTTGACTTAACATCTGATTACTTGTTGTTATGGCGTTAGGTCTGATAATTTTAGTTGGGTTATTACTTAATAAACTATGAACCTTGCAATATATGACCAACACTCATAGTTCAATAGTGTATAACACACTTATGAATGTCACTGTGATACACAAACCTTTTTAAACAGACTTAATCACAACGCACGATTGGGTTGCACATATATAATTTTTTTTATATATCAAGATTTGCATATTAAAAATATATATATGTTATATTTTGATTTTGATGAAATGTGACCTGAACGAGAATAATACAAACCCTCCCTGGCCCTATTGGGCTGTTTGAGAGTGGGTTGGTCTGGTCGGTTCAGTGCTAGCCACGAACAGTATGCCTCTCATCGACCTAAGATACGAGGGTTGTTGGTGGATTTTTTTTTAGTAGTGAGGGACGACCATAACTAGGCCACATCCCTCCTAAGAACAGAACACTAACTTAAGTGTGCTGCAGAGATGTAGGATGGTTACCATAACCAGTTAAAAAAAAAATAGACCACATGCTAGAACCAAATCCGATTTGCCGCTGGATTGGACCCCATTCAAGCACTAATTAGGCTTATGACAACCAACATGTTGAGTGAAGGCCAGGTGATTTTCACTATGAGCTTGCCTAAAGATATATATATATATATATATATGTATAGATAAATATATATATATATATATGTATTTATATATTTTAATCTATATTTATGTTGTGCGCCACGTAGATGGCATGGTGTGTAGGATGCGGGTACATACACCCTCGTTCCAGAATTTGATTAAACTCTGGGCTTCGAGTCAAGCCATGATTCTGAGAAATGCTATTTTGATGGTGCTTATGGCACTCTGGCTCTTTAATGCATACAAGGTTTGGAAACCCCGAGCCGGGTTCAGAATTTTGGAAATCCTCATGGGGCGAGGGCTTGCCTAAGAATATAATTGGAAAATAAAAATATACTCCTAATCATGAGGCTTATTGTGTTATGGGTATACCTGAGAGATGGTATATGTTACCAGACTCTTAGTGGTATGTTAGTTCGCACATGATTATAAAGATGGGGTTAAAAGATGATATAAATATAAAAAAAAACCTTCGAGACTCTGGGTATACCTGAAAGATGGTATATGTTACCAGATTCTTCGGGCTCTGGGTACACCTGAAAGATGGTGTATGTTACTGGACCCACGGTCTACCTTGGAGAGGGTAGGTGGTACAAGCTTCGTGGACATTCTTGTTTTCGTGAGAGCTAGGCGTCTCACCAGGTCCCCAGTCCCCGAAGTTAGGGGGCCAGGACTACCAATGCGTCCTAGGTGGTAGATCCAAGTCTTCTGCAGAAGTACTGGGTGCATCCTAATTATTGTTCTAGCCACTGGGGAGTTCTCTCTCGGTCACTGACTGTCCCCTTTGGATATCCGTACGGCTAGTCATACGGGTTATTAAATAATAGACCCTTGTATGGTCTCGGTCCGCTACGAGGTCTATGCGTGTGCGTACCCACAGGGTAAGAGTAAGATAAACATTAAATAAATTAAGTTAAATGAAATACTATTTGTACACAGAACACTGAGCACCACATATAAATATAATGCTTCTTACGCAGACACGGGAGTCTGACCCTTCTGCTTTAATTGTTTTCAGGTAACAACTAAATCGGAGCATCGGGGTGTCGTTATGGAAATAGTCAAGAGATCTCATTTACTTCAGTATTTTATGTTTGAACTATTATTAGTAGATTTACATTTCTGTTATGAGATGTAGTTAATGACATTAATGTTTCAATTAATGAATGGTATGCTTTTTGGTACTTCTCTGTTTTACCCTGTAATGCACCCGACTTGTGTTTTTTTCACACTTCCGCTATTAAAAAAAAAATTTACTCCAAAATTTTTACTATAAAAAGTTGGGGCATTACAGAGCTAGTGAAGCTGTACAGGGAATCAAGTTTGGGGATGAGGTTGCCTGCCTATGATGGAAGAAAGAGTTTGTACACTGTTGGAGTACTTCCTTTCACTTCAAAGGAATTCAGTGTCAACCTCGTGGACGTGGAGGATGGAGTCCATGGACCCAAGTAAGGCTTTTTGTCTTGTCATACTATAATGTCCTCCACATTTTAATTTTTTCAACTATTACTCAAGTGAAAATTCTTTAAGCTATCATGAGCACATTGATTGGAGTTCAAGTAAACCCCATGATGTGGACCATCCAATCTTCAGACGTGAGTGTGATCAAATGCTTGTGTGTGCGTGTGCACCCATGTGTGTGTGTGTGTGAGAGAGAGAGATGATGCCGATGACCCACCTACACTTTTTGGCTGCTAAATTTTCATTCTGCAGTCTTGCTGCTGAAAACCAACTTTGTGCTACTTGTATTGCACAAAAGTAGCAAAAATAAAAAATGCGGGATGATAAAAGGTTATTTCTAAATGAATATAAAGCACTTAATTAAAAAATGGACTAGCATTGGAGCTGAATTTATGTGAGCTTATGCATACTATAGAAATCGTGGTTCCTTCTCTCATACACAAGACCAAGCACCGAATGGGAGAGAGACGAGAGAGCTGCAAAATTCTCAATTGAGGGCTGCGGTATTGGCGTCTCATTAACTATATCCTGTTACAATTACTAGGGTACAAAAATACCCATTACACAATAAGTAAAATTTATAACATGCCATTAATGAGCATGTGCTTAAATATGTAATTTAAATAAATTCGGATTGAGTTTGAATAAGATCCAAACCCAGTCGTGAATGATGACTTATTTTCATCCTTCCTTAAGTTGTACATGATTTTTAACCATAAACAACTTGCCTTTCAACATCCAAAATTTGTCTTTGAGAAGCCCTTTGGTATACAAGTCAACAACTTGATCAACAGTCCAAACAAATTCTAGTTCAATTTCCTTCTCTTCGACTTTCTGTCTTACAAAATGTCGATCAATTTCAATATGATTGGCACAACTGTGGTTGATAGGATTAAATGACATGTTGATGACACTTTGATTGTCACATAAGAGAATACATTTAGATATTGATTCTCCTACTTCTGTCAACAGATGTCTGATCCATGTTACTTCAGCTGTAGCAACTGCCATTAATTTATATTCAGCTTCTGTGCTCGACCTGGCAATAGCCTTTTATTTCCTACTGTTCTAAGAGACAAGATTAGGCCAACAAAAACACAATATTCTGAGACTGACCTACGCTCATCTGAATCTCCTACCCAGTCTGCATCTGTGTAAACAAGAAGTTTATGCATGTGATGTTCATTCATACTCTTTCTATACAAAAAATTATCCCTAATAATTCCTTTCAAATATCGAAGAATGCGTTTAATAGCTTCCATATGCCCAATACGCGGTTCATGCATGAACTGAGATACTTGATTGACTGAATAGACAATATCAGGGCGAGTAAAGGTGAGATATTGAAGCATCCCTACTATCCTGCGATATCCTGTAGGATTCTAATACAAATCTTTATCTTGGGAACTGAGTTTCTGATGAAGTACACTGGGCGTGCTTAGAGGCTTGCAATCTTTCATACCTGCCTTGCTGAGAACATCAATAGTATTCTTATGTTGGGTAAGTGTCATGCCTTCAATAGTTCTGTCAACTTCTACTCCAAGAAAATATCGCAGATTACCAAGGTCCTTCATCTTGAACCTGTGGTTCAGGAGTTCTTTGACCTGCACAATATGTTCATTAGAGTTACCTGTAATGATTATGTCATCTACATATATCAATAACAAGGTAACTGTGTCTTTACATTTGAATATGAAAAGAAAATGATCAAGAAGAGATCGACTAAATCCATATTTCTCTATTTCAAGAGAAAAACTATCAAACCAAGATCGAGAGGCTTGCTTCAAATCATATATAGCTCTCTTTAATCTACACAGATATTCTTTGGAGTTCTCTTCTGTATACCCAGTGGGTTGCTCCATGTACACTTCCTCCTTCAGAGTTCTATATAGGAATGCATTTTTTACATCCAGTTGACTGATAATCTACTGATGCTCAATAGCCAATGATAGTATGATTTGAATAGTGCCCATTTTCACAACTGGACTGAAGGTCTCATCATAGCCTTGTCCTTGCTTCTGGGTGAATCCCTTGGCAACCAGTCTAGTCTTAGATCGCTCAATAGTATCGTCTAACTTATACTTTATTATATACACCCACTTGGATCCAACCACATTTCGATCATGTGGTCTGGGAACAATCTCTCAAGTCCCACATTCACGAACAACCTCCATTTCTTCATTCATAGCTTCAATCCATCACTTAGAATTTATTGCTTGATAAAATATTGTGGGTTGATCTTCCTTACCTAAAGAGGTTAAGAAGAGTTGAAAATCTATAGTGAAATTCTCATAACTTACCCATTTATCAATAGGATGGTGGGTCGAGTGGATCTTCTGGAAACAGAGGATAGAACAGAAACAGAAGAAGAATTAATCTCCTTATCAGAATTGGGGAGAATCCGCTTCTCACGTTGAGAGTAAACAATGCCTTTATACCTTTCGAGAGGCAAGAGTGAATCTGAAATGACACTTTCCTGAGTTCTTTGTACAACATCAGACATGTTTTTCTCATCTCTTTGATTACATTCTGAAGGGCAAACACCGTCAACACTAGAAAAGAGATCAGATTTCAACCAGGGGTGATAAACTTTAATTTCAGAAAGGGTGTTAGCATTATGGTCAAAATTCAATTCATCAAATACAACATTCCTTGATATTTTGATACGCTTGCTCACGGGATCATAGCATATGAACCCTTTATAATCATCAGCATACCCCACAAATCTGCACTTCAAGGTCTTATCTTGAAACTTGTGTTGCATTGAACTGTCAACATGAACATAACATACACACCTGAATACTCGCAAATCATGATAATTTGGATAAACACCATGTAAAAAAAAGTAGGGTGATTTGTTTTCTAGGATATTCATGGGCGATCGGTTTATGATATGAACGACTGAATGAAAAGCCTCTGCCCATAAGGTAACATGAAGGTTACTATCATGCATCATGCTCATTGCACTCTCAACAATATGGTGATGCTTTCATTCAGCAATCTCATTCTGTTGAGGTTTATGAGGGCAAGACACCAATCTGTTTATGATATGAACGGCTGAATGAAAAGCCTCTACCCAGAAGGTAACATGAAGGTTACTATCATGCATCATGCTCATTGCACTCTCAACAATATGGTGATGCTTTCGTTCAGCAATCCCATTCTGTTGAGGTGTATGAGGGCAAGACACCTGCCTACATATTCCATTTGTCTGGAGAAAATTAATAAAGTCATTTGAGGAGAATTCAACCCCTCTATCGCATTAAAAACAAAAGATATTATCAGAGAATTGATTTTGAACAAAGGAATGAAAATTCTGAAATAACTTGAATGTTTCAGATTCACATTTCATAAAGAAAATCCAAGTATACCGAGAATAGCTATCAATAAAAATGAGGTAATATCTGATGTTAGACATAGAGGGAACTGGAGCTGGACCCTAAACATCAGAACAAATAATTTCAAATGGTCTTGAAGCTCTTTTATTAATAGAATGAAATGGAAGGACATGATTCTTACATTGAAGACAACTAGAACATTTTTTATCATTGACATTTAAACTTAGACTTGACTTGAGAATAAGACTGCTTGAAACAAGCTTTTCAATAAAACGACAACTACAATGACCCAGACGACCATGCCAAAGATTCATCTTATTACACTAAAAAAGACTAAAAACATTCTCAGAAGAAACTGAAGAAGATGATGATGTGAGCTTCAAGGTAGAAGGATTCTCTTGGAACACATACATATTTCATTGTCATTTTCCTTCAGCGAACGTTTCCCTCGTGTGAAGGTCCTTGACACGAACAAAAAAATAGGTAAACTCAACTAAGACATTGATGTCATCTACAAGCTTAGAGACATAAACAATAATTTTCTTGATATTCGGAACATAAATGACATTTGAAAGAGCAAGAGAAGAAGTAGACATAGGAATGACAAAGTTTCCAATATGAGAAATACGATGGTGAGACCCATCTCCAGTGACTATACTATTTCTACCAGCATAAGGAACAAGAGTTTGGAGCTTACCAGCATCACCAGTGACATGAGTGGCTGCACCAGAATCGACATACCAAGTGCCCTCATCATTTTGTTTTAAATTCAATTTAGCTAGAGCAGATAGTAACAACTCCTTGACTTCACCACTGTTCTTCAATTTATCTGACCGCTTTCTTGGCTCTGGTTGTTTGCCTCTATTTTAAAGATTAAACCAGCAATTAGCTTTGATATGCCCCCTTTTATTGCATAAAAAACAGGTGGGTATTAATCTTTGCCTCTGCCCATTGGGAGGAATATTGGGGGTAGGTAATATTCCACGACTTCCCTGTCCATTTATTTCTTGACCCCCTCTTTTCCAAAAATCATACCTACCACGTCCTCGCCCATAGACAACTCCTGTGACAAGGACATCATGTGCTTCAACTTGAGCATGAGTATCTTCAGAAAATCCCTTCAAGGTCATCTCATATTATAAAAGCTTGGCACAAAGATCTTCAAATGTAGGTAAATCTGACAAACACAACAAATAAGTAACCATCATATGATAATTCGATCCCAGCCCACTCAAAGTTTGCTATACCATATCTTTGTCACTAACTGTGCATCCCACGATGGCCAACTGATCTGTAATGGTCTTCATTTTATTTAAGTACTCCATGATAGTCATGGAGTCCTTCCTCAACATTTGAAACTCTTTCTTTAAAAATAATGTGCTGACCTGAGAAACTTGAGAATATCTCTGAACCAATTGATGCCATAATTGCATTGTTGAGCAGCCATTTGGAATTGCCACAAGCACTTCCTGTGACAATGTAGAAGTAATATAGGCAACCAACGCTCATCCAGGATATGTACTCTGAATTTCTAACATAGGTAATAGAAAGATCTCCCTCACCATTCTTTTCTTCTTGTGGTATGAACTCTGGAGGAACAGGAACAGAACCATCCAGGTGTCTAGAAAGGTCCTGACTTCTTATGAAAGGTATGATTTGTCGCTTTCAAGTTAGAAAATTAGAATTGCTCAGTTTCTTAGACACGAGTTGACTAAGAAAGTTTGAGGAAAGTCCAGACTAAGAGTGAGAAAATGAGTCCATATTCTATCAAAACCAAAAATAAGAAGGAATAAGAAACAAGAAAATGACTTTACGACAAAGACCCAAGTACTATTGAATTCTAATAAAATTCAGAACAGAGACTTAATATCAGAGAACTCTACTGCCATTGCCTTTTTTTTAATCGATTGGTATGGTAAACCTGAGGCAGAAAACTAGAACTATGCAGTAAGAATCTGTTCTGAATTAAAAATCAATCAAAGAGGCATGTTATGTTGAAAATAACGTGTTTTCTTTCATAATATGAGAGAATATAGACAAACAAAGAAGAATGAGTCCAAATATGATATTAGTTAATCAAGACAGATCTAGGATCACTTCTAGATCTGAATCTGATGTGTCATCAACTTGTAAAAGTATTTGACGTGATCCTATTCAAGCTTTGAAATCATGCAAAGATCAATTGATTCAAATCCGATCTTGCATGATTATTTAAGTTGTTAATATATAAGATCACGTGCAACAATATGACAATATGAAAATGTGAACAGAGAATCATCAATATGTTAATATGACAATATGAAAAGGGATTTGCGTAATTATTTAAGCTTTGAAAAAAAGAATATTAGGCAAATAGAGAATAAAAAATATGGTAACGTGAACAAATCCAAGTTTTGGAAGAGAAATATGTTAGATTTTGTAAGAAGGAGAAACACGTTATTTTGAATGATTTGATTTGAAGGCAAGAAGAAAGGAGGAAATCAATAAGGCGACAAAAGAAAATCTTGGATTTAGAAGAAGAAGATTTGAAGAGGCTTTACCAGATGAAGAAGTTTTACCGGATGTTCATAAGAATATCACGATCTTCAAGGTTAGATTTGGGGCTCTGATACCATGATAAAAATCATGGTTTCTTCTCTCATATACAAGACCAAGCACCGAATGGGAGAGAGACTAGAGAGCTGCAAAATTCTCAATTGAGGGCTGCGGTATTGGCTTCTCATTAGTTATATCCTGTTACAATTACTAGGGTACAAAAATACCCATTACACAATAAGTGAAATTTACAATATGCCATTAATGAGCATGTGCTTAAATATGTAATTTAAATAAACTTAGATTGGGTTTGGATCTAAACTCAGTCATGAATGATGACTTATTTTCAGCATATTGGGTGCTTTGAACAAAGCTGTAACGCCCCAACTTTTATAGTAAAAATTTTGGATAAAAAATTTCTTTTTTTTTCTTGTTTTTTTTTTGAAACAGTGGAAATGAGAAAGACAAAGAGTTGGGCACATTACAGGTGAGATATAGAAAAATACTAAATAATTCCATTCATCCATTTAAAATATTCATTACATCAACTAAAAATAGCTACACTAATCAGAGTTCACATAACCAAAATACTAAATAATGGAGATCTCTATACACTTCTCAAAAGACTTAGATTTACCACCTAGGACACACTGGTAGTCCTGGTCCCCTAACACTGTGGACTGGGGACCCGGTGAGACGCCTAACTCTCACGACAACAAGAACATCCACGAAGCTTGTACCACCTACCTTCTTCAAGGTAGACTATGGGTTCGGTAACATATACCATCTTTCAGGTATACCCAGAGCCCGAAGAATTCAGTAACATATACCGTCTTTCAGGTATACCCAGAATCTCAAAAGTTTTATATTTATGATTTATTTAACCCTTTTCTTTATAATCATGTGCAAATTATCGCACCACGAGGGGGTCCGGTAGCATATACCATCTTTCAGGTATACCCAGAACCTTGCAAACCTTAAGATTATGCATACATTTTTATTTCTCATTATTTTTCTCTGCGAGCCATCGCACCACAGGGATTTCCAAAATCCCGAACCTGACTCGGGTTCACATACATTGTATGCATTTCAGAGTCCGGGTACCATGAGCACCATTAACATAGCATTTCTCGAAACATGGATCGACTCAGAGCCCACAATTATGTATATGGCATACACGTTCGTACCCACGAACTAAGCTATCCACGTGGCATGGTTTGCTTGATATATATATATATAGAACTAGATTTGGCTGACTCTTCAAATTATTCTCCAGAAGAGAGGGAATTCAAGGTTGTAATCAAGTTCCTTGCTAGAGCTGATTTTCACCATTTGGGTGAGTTTCGCTTGTAGAAGGGCAGAGGCTCCACAAGAAGCTCTTCAAGTAGAGTTAAGAATTAGTAAATAAGGATGATATTAAGAATTTAAGAAAACAAGGTGCAACCCTTTAATAAATAATAGATTTTTTATGTACAATGAAAAAAAAAATGGGCTTCAACTTCTCTTGAGACGCCCCTGGTGCAACCAAGATAAGTCAGAATATAAAGTAATGTTTGAAGTGTAGGTCTCTTTCAGTATTTGGTTTGAAAAAGGCCACCACAGAAAAAGATGCTAAAACTAAAATGTGAAAACCCTGGATAGGGTCACCCACACCCAATTCATTATAAGCACACCAGTTAAAGGCACCCACACACCCAGTGAGAGTTGAACCTAAAATAAAGGGGTCAGCACCTTCTTTCCATAAGCACTTACTTTTTTCCACAATTGTATCTAAATGCCATTTAAACCTGTAAGTTTGATGTCAGTTGTCCATCTGTTTTTGTTGTTAGGTAATGAGACCAGCGACATGGTGCACTCCATGTTAACGTCTAAAGGTCAAGCTCTCCTTGTCTTGAGGGGGACCCATAAGCCAATTTATCATGAGTTTTACCCTTGGCCATGAGATCCATCACCAGATCCAATTGTTTATCTCATTGAAATCTTTACGAGATTATCCATTCATACCATATGGATCATGATCTCTTAATGTCGGACCAAACCCACACGGATACATCCCTAATCTCGTGTAAGACCAAATAGGACCAAACCCAAACCAAACCAGACCTGAACCGATCCCCTGTGCTCGGCTCCATTTCTCAGCTTATTCCACTTTTCTAGATAAGTAAGTACATCCAATTCCAAACACTCATTCAAAGTTTGGTGTTCTTGGAAATCCCACATAATCAGGACTTCCTTTTCTTCCATAACCAAACTCCTTTTGAATACAAAAAGGAGTTGGTTTTGCAAACAAGGTTATCATTGTAAAGGTTTGTATAAGACATGCCTGTTTTCGTTGGCCAAAAACATTGTAAATCTGGAGAGGAATCGAGCCAACATGTCGGCATGACGTGGCAAAGATCTTGCCACGTGCTGATGGGGTGTTGGCTTCACTCAACCGTCCACGTGCAAAAGCCAAAGATGTTTTTTTTAGACAGAGAAAGCTGGAGTCCTGATGGGGTGCAATCACATGGCACAAAATTTTGTGCATTAAGCACCTGATTGCCCTCCATCAGGCCTTGGCCCTAAGGATGAAGGGTGATCAGGTGCTTAATGAACAAATTTTGTGCCTGTCAGTTATGGGGGCATAAGGCTCGATGGAGTCAATCAGATGCTCAATGCACAAATTTTGTGCCATGTGATTGTACCTGACTATTAACAAATTTACAAAGAGGGAACCCAATCAGGGTTCATATTAGACCATTGTCTATCGACTTTGTAGTGGCCAATGTCGCAAAAAATTTAGCAAGAACATTAAACTCGATAGGGGTAAATCAGACAAGACTTTTGTCAAAAAGACCATAACTGATAACTGATGAATCAAGGCCAATCATATGGTCATTAACTGAGTTTCTTCCTTTCAAACCTTTGTTGATGAGGTCCACTTTATCTCTTCAGGCTTGTTCTAACGGGCATTAACCTGCTGATATAAATAATGACATATATACTGTAAAACCTGTAAAATTTTAGTGAATTAACTAACAAATCAAAAGAAGTTTTTTTCTTCTTCTGCAATTTCTGAATTATCAACTGTTCATAATCGAATAAGAATCTGAAAAAAAAAAATTGGCCTAAAAATAAATTGGATAAATTTTGGGGTGTTACATATACCCTACTTGCATCTTCCACCATAAATGTTGTGGATGTGAATCTTCAACCATTGTGCTGGAGGAGGGTCCCACTGGCCAGGGTTACACCACCTCCGTGTAACCGAGAGGTCTACATTGCAGCCCTAAGATCATGCTGTTTACACCAAACTAAGCCTGCAAGTTGATTTTTGGGGTGAGTGTTTCAACTCACCATCCAAGTTATTTTGGTGGAGAAAGTATCACTATCCCTAAGGTGACCTTATCTTGCACGTTCTCATGAAAGGGATTTGAGTGAACTTGAATGTCCACATTCACAAGAAGATGCATAATATGCAAGGGGATATCAAGGGACATATACCTTGGTCACAATAGAAGAGGCCTGCCACACTTAAAGGAATAAGGAATCTGATCATCGCCTTGCCCATTGACATATTCAAATAAGTGATGAGAGGTTTTGGCAAGAGCCACGGATCTAGCAAAAAATGTGTGTGCTGACCATTGCTCAGAGTCCACTTAAGTTCATTGTTGAAGGAATGAAGACCACGTGTGACAATCCTCCACCCAAGAGAACTAGAAGTTATTGGAAATGATAGACACACAACCGACGAATCAACAAATAGGGTTTCAGTGCAGCCGTGGACATAGGAAATTCTTGTTGAACCACATAAATCTTTGTTGCTTGTGTGGTTTGATTTCTTCTTTTTTTGCTTCTCGTTTATTTGTTTGTCGATTTGTCCGTTGTGTGCCTATCGTTTTCAACAACAGATATTAAAGAATGGTGGTGGTTCGAGTGGGAGCGATGAAAGATAGGAAGCTGAGAATTTAGAAGTTCAACGGGACAAACTTCAGAATATAGAAGATGCAAATTGAAGATTACCTGTATTAGAAAGATCACTATCGATCCCTCAGAGGAAAAGCCAAAAAAAATCGGCTGACATGAATGATGATGACTGGGAGATCCTAGATCAGAAAGCATTTAGAACAATCTGTCTCGCCTTGGCAGCATTTGTTGCTTTTAATATTTCAAAGGAGACGGCGACTGCATGCCTTATGAGTGCTTTGGCCAAGATGTAAGAGAAACTATTGGCATCCAACAAGGTGTTCTTGATGAAAAAAAAGTTCAATTTAAAGATGGTCGAAAGTGAAAGTGTTGTCAAACATTTGAACGAGTTCAATACCATCATCAATCAGTTGAACTCGATCGACATCAACTTCGGTGATGAGATCCACGCATTATTGATCTTGTTTTCTCTACCAAAAAGCTGAAACATGCTAGTCATAGCAACTCCTCAGAGTCATCAAATTTGAAGTACGATGATATAGTAAGTGTTTTGTTCAACGAGAAGATCTACAAAAAATCATCTAGTGAAGGATGAGGGACAACTCTACATATGGAGGGTAGGGGCTGATCACAAAATAAATCAAAGACCCAAGGACAATCCAAATCAAGATGTAAATCCAGATCTTCCAAGGTCAATAGAGATAGTTGAGGGGACTGTGGAAAAAAGGAGCATATCAGACATTTCTGTATAACTCTTAAAAATCAGACAAAGAGCACCCCTTAGGCAAAGAGCCCTTCAGTAAATATTTCTGATGATTCTAACATTGATGCCTTAATTTTGTCTCTAGATGGACTGTTTGAATCTTAGGTTGTAGATTCTAGTGCTTCTTTTCATCTCACTGCATAGAAAGATATTCTCATAAATTATGTTTAAAGAGACTTTGGACGTGTTTATCTTGGAGATGAAGAGCCTTGCAGTATTGTCGGTAAAGATGAAGTTCATATAAACATGTCCAATGGTTCTATTCTGAAGCAGATAGATGTGAGACATGTGCCCAATCTCAAAAGGTGTCTCATACTCGTGGGACAACTTAATAGGGCAGGCTATGTTAGTGCATTTGTTGGTGACTTATAAAAGATCACTAGAGGGGCTACGGTAGTAGCCCATGGTAAGAAGGAGGGCACACTTTATGTGATAAAAGGAATCATAAGTTTCATATCAGTTGCAGAGTCAATCATTGATTCAGCTTTATGGCACAATAGACTTGGACACATGAGCGAGAAGAGAATGAAGATCATGCATTCCAAGGGAAAGCTCTCAAGGCTCAAATCTATGGATTTGGAGTTTTGTGAAGATTGTATATTTGGAAAGCAGAGGATAGTAAGCTTCTCAAAGGCAAGATGACCATGACATTCACAAAGGTTGGAGTTGGTCCATACTGATGTCTTTAGACCAACCCAGATATGCTCACTTGGTGGTTTGTCTTACTTTGTAACCTTCATAGATGATGCTACGAGAAAGCTATGGGTTATTTTCTAAATAATAAGTCTGATATGTATTTAATGTCTTCAAAAAGTGGAAAGCTCTGGTTGAGAATGAATTTGGATTAAAATTAAAGTGTTCGAAATCAGATAATGGAAGAGAGTATTATAGCAGAGAATTTAAAGAATATTATGCTACTCATGGAATCAAACGATGAAAGATAATTCCAAGGACACTACAACATAATGGTGTAGTTGAGCGCATGAACCACACTATTATGGAGCATGCTAGGAGCATGAGGCTGAACACCGGGTTGCCTAAATAATTTTTGGCAAATGCAGTGAACACTGTTGCATATTTGATAAACAGGGCTTCCAGTTTCACTAAATGGAGCACTGCTAGAGGAAGTATAGACTGAGAATGAGGTAAAACTATCACACCTAAAGACTTTTGGCTGCATGTCTTATGTTTATATTGATTCTTAAAATAGAAACAAATTGAATGCCAAGTTTAGGAAGTGTATTTTTATTGAGTATGGACAAAATAAATTTGGGTATCGATTTTGGGATAAATAAAATTGAAAAGTCATTAAAAGCAAGAATGTTATATTCAATGAAAACATTATATATAAAGACAGATCTGAAAAACAATAGGAAAGAAAAGAATATATAGAGTTAGAATAAAAAACTGAGAGAGATGTCTTAAAAGGTAAAAAGAACATGGTGACACCTGCAGAACCAAAGACCTCTAGTGGGGTGGTACCTGCAGAACCAAAGACCTCTAGTGGGGTGGTACTTGCAAACAAAATCAGAGACTCCTATTGCTATTAGGAAATCTGCTAGAACAATTAAAGTTCCTAGTCATTATTCTTCATCTCTACATTATTTACTATTGACTGACAATGGTGAACCAGAGTGTTTCAAAGAAGCTTTACAAGTAAATAATAGTGCAAATTGGCAGAAAGCTATGGATGAGATAGGCTTCTTGTTGTCAAATCAGACATGGGATTTGGTCCAATTTCCTGAAGAGAAGAAAGTTCTTTACAATAAATGGGTCTACAAGCTGAAAAAGAACATAATGACACGAAGAGGTATAAGTCTAGATTGGTGGTAAAAGGGTTTCAACAAAAAACAATTATAGACAATACTAAGATATTTTTTCATGTTTATCAAGCTGACTACTATATGATCTATCTTGAGTTTAGTGTCTTCAGAAGATTTACATCTTGACCAGCTAGATATAAAAAATACATTTTCCATGGTGATTTAGAGGAGAATATTTATATGCATCAGCCACATGGTTTTATAGCTCCATAAAATGAGAACTTAGTGTGCAGACTTAAGAAGAGTTTATGTGGTTTGAAGCAAGCTCCCAAACAGTGATATATTAAATTTGACAAATTTATATTTATGCATGGTTATGGTAGATGCAATATTGACCACTATTGTTATTTTAAGAAACTTGACAACTCTTACATCATATTGCTATTATATATAGACAATATGTTTGTTGCAAGATCAAGTATGAAAAAAATACAAAACCTCAAAAGAGAGTAGTCAAAGGAGTTTGCAATGAAGGATTTGGGTCCAACTAAACAAATCCTTGGTGTGAGAATCAACATGGACAAAGTAAACAAGAAGCTAACGTTGTCAGAGGCCTAGCATATTGAGAAAATTTTACAGAAGTTCAACATAGAAAAGGCAAAACCTTCCCACAGTCTGTTGGCTGCTCACTTCAGGCTTAGCAAAAACCAGTGCAAAGACTCCAAATTAAAAGGCTTATATAAAGAAAGTTTCATATGCTTCAGCTGTCAGAAGTATTATGTACGCTATGGTGTGTACAAGGCCAGATTTGTGCATGCAATGGGAGTCATCAGCCGATTTATGAACAATTCAGGCAAGACATACTGAGAAGCTATAAAATGGATTCTCAGATACTTGAGAGGTACTACAAATGTAAGACTCTGGTATGGAGGGTCAGAAATTAGACTTCAGGGGTTCGTGAACTCAGATTCTATTGATGATCTTGATAGCAGAAAAAAATTACATGTTATGTATTCACCTTGAGTAGTGCAATAGTTGGGCTTTAAAGCTTGAGAAGATAGTTGCCATGTCCACTACAAAAGCCGAATATATTGCAGTGGTGAAAGCATGTAAGGAGATGATATGGCTTAATAACCTTTTGTCTGAATTGGGCAAGCATCAAGGAGAAATTAAATTGCATAGTGATAGAGTGCAATTTATCTTGCAAAGAATTCAGTGTTCCATTACAGAACAAAACATATATAATTAAGATATTATTTCATCCGCTCTCTTCTCGACAATAGACAATTTATCTTTGAGAAAATCCATACTAGCCAATTTTTTGCAGATATGCTAACCAAGGAAGTTACAGTTGAGAAACTGAAGTTATGCTCAGCTTCTCTAGGCCTTCACAGATAGGAGTTGGAGGCATCACATTGAGACTCTCGACTGCTTGAGGAAGAAGTTACAAGATGAAGTTGTTGGAAGGAAATCAGTCTCAAAGTGAAAGATTGTTGGAGGAGTGTAGAGCCCGTTCTCTTCGAATTTTTTGGAGGGTAGTTTTTATAATTTTACCCTAGACTTTTTGTAGGATCATACTATAAAAGTCACATAGACTCCTTAAATTAGATTACAAGTCTTGTAGAGCTTTGTAATATCCGAACTCCACTTGCAGAGTTTTTTGTAACACTCTTTGGTTCCTATATTGAAATAGAGCCATCCGCCCTTTATAAAGTATCTCATAATTGAATAGCAGGTTTCAATGTGGCTGTGGACATAGGCATTTCTTGTTGAACCACATAAATCTTTGTGCCTCATGTGGTTTGATTTCTTTGTGCCTATCGTTTCCAACATAAGTAACAAAGTTGGGAAGCCAAATCGAGTTGCTCTTAAGATACTTGGCTTGAATGAATTTTACCCAAGGATTAGACTTTTCTTGAAGGATCACCCAACCCAATTTAGTGAGACACGGTATTGCATTCCCGTAATGGTTTGATCCCCAAACCACCCTCCTCCTTGGTTCTACATACTTTGTCCTAGTCCAATAAGTGAATATGTCGGTTGGATGGAGAGTCATACCATAAGAACTTTTTCATGATTGTCTCCAATTGGCCAATCACAGAGCAAGGTAATAAAAAAACAAAACATCCAGTGAATATGAATAGAAGTAAGAACACACTAGATCGTGGTTAACCTTCCTACATAGAAAGAGTCCTGCAACTCCAACTCTCTAGTCTGTTTCTGAACTTAGTGATCAAAGGGTCACAACGATTCTTCTTTAATCTTCATTTAAAAAGAGTCACAGCCAGGTATGAGATAAGGAGAGAACCTCTTTGCTAACGGCATCGAATGCCAATATGATTCATACGACCAACCGACAAGTAAAAGGGGATAAAGACTTATTTACTCAGATTAATCATCAATCCTGATTTAGCCTAACAATCCTTAGTAATATCCAGGAAATTTTGAACAGGCTGCCCTTATCTTTAAGAAAGAATAATGCATACATTTGCGAACAAAGAATGACTCCAGCGAAAGCCTTTAAATGAAATAGGGGTGAAGTCGTCGACTAATCCACTTCATCACAAGCATAAAAGGAAAATGGGGATTGAGGGTCCCCCTGTCAAACACCCCTATTGCTATTGAAAAATGGTTCAGGTTTGTCGTTAATCACTACAACAAAGCTTGGGGTAGAACACACCGCATGATACTTTGTATCCATACCTTAACAAAATCAAACTGACGCAACGTGTCCAAGAATCCCCAATCCACACGATCATAAGCTTTAGCAAGATCTGTTTTGAAAATGACTGTGGGGGACTGGCTATGAGCCAGCGAATCAACCAACTCATGTGCTAACAAAATACTTTCTTTAATGCTACACCCTTTTAGAAAAACCTTCTGATTATGGAAAATAATCTGCTGAAGAATGGGGGACGTGCGACTGACCATTATCTTGATAATAATCTTATAAAGAACATTACATAGGCAAATAGGTCTGAACTTAGAAAGCGAGCGAGCCCCAACTTCTTTCAGGATCAAAATGATCAAAATGATATTGAGTGGCATTGATGCTTGAAATGATTTTCCCTTTATGAAAAAATCCTTAATGGCGACACACACATCTTTAGCAATAATAGACCAGAAGGAGGTGAAGAAGCTACTTGAGAAACCTTCAGGCCCAAGGGCGCTATCACCATCAAGATAAAAAATGACTTTGGCAACCTCCTTATCTGTGACTGGATCTAGAGGCAAAATATTTTCTTCTGAGCAAACTCTTGTTCTACAGGGCCTTCAAACTAATTTGGAATAACATTAGTCTTCTAAGAGAGCTTTGCAAAGAAATCTAATGCTTCCTTAAAAATGAACTCTTTGTCTGACTCATATAAGCCATCACCTCTTTACAACCACTGAATTTGTTTTCTTTGCAGGTTTCTGTTGGCTAGAAGGTGAAAAAGTGAGAGTTGCGGTCTCCCTCTCTTAACTATCGACACCGAGATTTTTTGTGCCAATGAGCTTCCTCCAAGTGAAGGATATCTAATAACTCATCATGAAGATTGGATTCCTTCGCAATGGCAGGAAGGTTACCCAAATCAACTTGGTCCTACAAATTGGCAATGTCTGGATTGATGCACTCTTTGCGCACTTGAAGGTCATCAATTTCCTGCTTCCTCCATTCCTTCAAACAACGATGAACAGACAAATTGGACGCAACCCTGTACATAGGGCAGCACTATACACGAGTGTACCAAGCTATGTTCACCACCTCATAGCAGTTCCTTGGAGAAGCCCATGACGAAAAATATTTAAAAGATCTAGGAGTGGAAGAACGAATATTGGCCATCATCAAGAGTGCATTATTATCTGAAACAATTTTATATGAAGGGCCATAACCGAGGTAGCAGGGTACTTGAGAAGCCAATAATAATTAATAAAATAATTATCTAACTTGTTTGCGCAAAAAGTTGGACCCGAGTTGATTGTTATGCCAAGTAAACTTCCAGAGAGTGAGCGAGTGACATTGGGAGAGGAGGGTCTGCAATGGGACTTGAGGATCAAGGTGATTGTTATTACCATAAATAGCATAGACTACCAAAACGTCAGCACCATCGTCCACCAGCACGATCATAACTTGATCAGATTGCCAAAGTATATCCACCTGAACCCGATGAACGTTCAACAAACAAAGGATGAGGCTAGCTGGTGAAGATTCAAAGTTCCTTACTATAGCATAGTTGGGAAATTCAAAACGAATGCCATGTAGGGTGTCCTCTGTAATCTTGGTTTCCAAGAAAAAAGCGACATCAGGCTGATGGTGAGCAAGCGTATCTGCGATATGACGGCGAACCCAAGACTGCGGACATTCCAGCTAATGAGTTTCATCACGAAACACATTGCTTGGATCTTTTGTAGTTGATAAAACGACCTCTTGATGAGCAAGGGATTCTGTCAGATGTTTAGAGGATTCAGGTAACTCATCGGTATTGATAACCATTTCCGTCCCTACTTCACCTAAGAGCAACCCACGTCGACATTGCAGACGTTTCCAACGAACTAAAGGCTTGCTAGAACTCGTCTCACGCATTGGGGTTCAGGAGACGTCAAATCTCCTGCTTTGTACCTCCGACGAGATTTTGCAGAACCAAGAAGTTGTGACATTGGTTTGGAACCCCTGCTCGTCAGGAGGCAGGTTCTCTTTCCCGCCAGAGTCTTGTGCCGTGAAGTGGAAAGTCGAAATCTTCTCATGGTTAACAGAAGCCACCCGACGATCAGGAGGTTTGGAAAAAGGGGTGTGTTGTCCTGTATATTTTGTCCCGCACGGCAGTAGGGGTCGGATGAACTGGTGTCCTTCCTATTAGGATGGGCCAATTGTACCGTCACAGGGCGGTTACGAACGAGGGAACAATTAGCTGTCTTCTGCGGAATAATCGACGTGGTTGTGGTCATTGCCGACCTAATTTTTGACCAGCTTACAATCCTCCAATGTCACTGGATTCGATGCTGAAGTGGGGCGAGGTCTGTCAACCGTCACGTCCATTGGTATAGTCTGTGCAATATCCTGTTGCTTGATGTTCATGGAACTAGGGATGGCAGTGGACCGGAAGAAAACGGGACTCTGTCCTGGATCGCCCTGTTTGGACCGAGGATGGAGGACATGAGGCGGAGATGGAGGTTAAAATCAAAATTAGTGCCGCTTTCCCCTGCCCTGCCCTGCCCTGCCCCATCTTCGATTCCTGTTAGTAAAATAACTAAAATACCTTTAGAGATAACAGTAGACCCGAGAAAAATGGGGCCCTGCCTTGCTTCGCCCCATTTGGATCGGGGATAAAGGACATGAAATGGGGATAAAGGTGAGGATAGTAACACCCCAAAATTTTCAACTTAAAAATATAAAACTTTAACCCTAATTTTCTTTTTTGAAATAGCATAGCGAAAATAGTTTGAGTTTTGAAAATTTGAACAATTTCGATGGGTTACAGAAGTGAGAAATATATTTGAAAGAGAGTTTCATTGCGTAACCTTAAGAAATAAAAACCATTCTATGCATTGTGAATAAATCAAAGTTTATACTTCTTTAAAGGCTTAATAAAATATCACATTAGAATGAAACAAAGTTTATACTTCTTTAAAGGCTTAATAAAATATCACATTAGAATGAAACAATTAATAGCTAGTTTCAAGATCGATAACGTAGTTAGGGTAGTTTGGATCAGGGTCCTGCCGTGCATCAAGCGCTTGCACTGCATCTTCGCTACCTGCTCCCCATAACAATGGGGTCAAACTCTTTTGAACAGACAAGCAAACCTAAGCATCATGCATTATAATAAGAAATCAAATATCTATCATATTCTCTTATATGCAATATTAATATGACTAACATGCTAAAAATATGAAATGACATGTTCATAAGCTTGATAACAACATTAATGAGATATCAATAAGAATAACATAATCTCAAATAAATGCAACTAACTATGTTAGTGAGTTAGCAGGGTTAGTATTAAGTTTTGATATGCTTACTTCTCTGGGTATGCAAAAAAAATTATCATCGCGTCAGCTAGAGTATACTACAGTGTTCATTATACAATTTGTATACTTGTTGTAGTACCTACTGACCGAATCCTAACCCAAGTCGCGGCCTCTAAAAGACCGAGAGATGATCGATGCATGTGTACATTCGGATTGCAATCCCTATCACTGCAGCAACTAAAGTCTACCATTTGTCTGATGACCTGAACCTCCCTGACTTTGAGTGACGATGGTCTAAGGACGCTGTGCTCCTCATTTTGCAAGTCGGTATAACATGTAGTTTTAAAACCTATATGCGATAATTGTTACTCGAGGTTGTACCATCCACCCTCTCGTAGGTGAACTAATTTGTGAATGGGTAACATGAGCGACTCCATATTCATTATGGGTAATGTTAGTAACCATTCTCTCATGTCAGACGAGGCGTTGAGGCTCAATAGCCCCATACTCCTCACAAGACAGTATGTCATGATAAGGTCTATGCCTAGCCCAAATCACATGTCCATTCGAAAAGCATATTGCCAGTGATGGCATAAATTCAAGATTAAATGTGTGGGAGTTAGTACAAGTAGTGAGACTTCCTTTCACAGTATGAGGTTGTGGCCACCTAGCTCTCAACAGAGCACCAATGCCTTTTTGCATGTTAGTTCATTCCATACACGTATGAGATGTTCATCATGCCTCAATGCATCAATTCATATCACAATAAGTTGGATGTAACAATATTGTTGTTTTTCGAAGGCATCATATATGAAAGCAAGAACATCAATATCACTGACCTATATGCAACATATGCTACTTATGCATGTATTTGTCATATTCACTTTCTTTGCCTAACCTTTCATTTCGTAGGCAATATAACACATTATCACACAAGTGTTGTTTATATCTATATGGCATTCGGCCTATGCATAGACATGTATTTACCGAAATCAAGCACAAGTTTGTTAGTCTAAGTCAATGTACATTTGTCATATTCATGAGCACATGTATATAATTCTTGTGAGTGTTTGGCATATCTCATACATAATTTTGTTATATTGTCACTTAGCTCTTGCCATGAGCTTCGTAGAGTTTTGGTTGCCTCTTGCACTCTTGTGAAGTCTCGTCAAGTTGTGTTGGCTAAGGTCTAAGTATAGACCTATCTAGCCCCTCTTAAGGCAATATCATTTTGAAACGCATGATGGTTTAATTTTTTAAACCATGCTCTATTTAATTTGCTTATGTCAAATCGGGTAACGGATATGAACCTTTTCGTAGTATCATCCTTTGAACACCTTATTCTTAAAGTGCGTGAGTTTCATATTGATACTATTTCTAAAGATTGCATAAGAGTCAATCTTTTGAAAAGAAATCCCTTAGTAGGCTATATTTGACATTTTCTCAGAGATTGATTCTTGGTTTTCTTTTCATTGCGGGAATTTAGAATTCGAGTAATTATTTTCCAAGAAATCATTTCACTATATTTATCAAATTTTCAAGTTTTATTCTCCCTTGAGAGAAGCATAATTCATCCAAATTTTTTAAATCTATTATCATTGAGTGAATCCAAATTTCAAAAAGATCTATTTTTATTGAATCATAATCATCCGAATTTCTCCAAATCCATTTGAGTGAATGATCACAATTATCTGAATTTCTTTAAATCGAATTTCATTAAGTGAATTCGAATTTCAAAAATATATTTTTATTGAATAAATCACAATTATCTGAATTTCGTTACTTCCATTTGAATGAATCCAAATTTCCAAAAAATATATTTTTGTTTAATGATCACAATTATCCAAATTTCTTTAAATCAAATTTTATTGAGTGAATCTGAATTTCAAAAATCTAGTTTTATTGGATGAATCACAATTATCCAAATTTCTTCAAATCTAATTTCATTAAGTGAATCCGAATTTCAAAAATCTATTTTTATTGAATGAATCACAATTATCTGAATTTCTTCACATCCGTTTGAATGAATCCGAAATTCCAAAAAAAATCTATTTTTTATGAATGATCACAATTATCCAATTTTTTTCAAATCGAATTACATTTAGTGAATCCGAATTTCAAAAATCTATTTTTATTGGATGAATCACAATTATCTAAATTTTTTCACTTCCATTTGAATAAATCTGAATTTTCAAAATTCCATTTTTACTGAATAGCCACAATTATCCAAATTTCTTCAAATCCACTTGAGTAAATCCGAATTTCCAAAAAACCATTTTTAGTGAATGATCATAATCAATTGAATGTCTTCAATGTTATTTTCAAATCAACCAAATTACTTTAGACACATTCTCATTCTATAAATTTATTCCTGGTTGTACGAGTTTTCAATAATTGATTTTTCTCTAATTGCTTTTTATCACTTTATACAAACTTTGAGAATTCCAAAAATATAATTTTTTATATCCATATAAATTAATTTCAAAAATGCATTTCTCATAAACAAGTCATATCCTCTTCACGTGGATTTTTATAGCACTAAGATTTTTAATTCCCATATTCACACAGATTTCCAAAAATCTTTCAATTTGGAGAGTAGCATGATTTTTCTTAGGTAGATTTGGATGAAATTAAAATTCGTGGAATGCCTAAATTCTTAGAAGTAAAAAGTCTATAAAATCAACTAAATTTTCCTTGGTAAGAAACTATCATTGAAATTTGTACTCTTCTTCAAACATGAATATGGCAAAAATCATGTAGCTTAAGAAAGAGATATAAGATAACAAGAAATAGCAATATGCATATGCCTTTGCCATATCCATGTGTTATGAAAACACATGTTTATATAGTTGAAGAGAGAGAGAGAGAGGGATTAGGAGAGAAGACAATTGAATAATTATCAAGATACATAAATAATGGTGAGAGAAGAAAATTGAATAATTATCAAGATGCATAAATAATAAATTTACTTACCTTGACTTGTGAACTTAGGTCTGAGCTTCTCCTTCTCTTGGATCTTTCAAAGCACTAAAAGTGTAATATCGTGTATTTTCATACTTAGTTAAATTTTGAGATTTTTTAAATTTTGGCTAAGTATTAAGGAAAAATCAATAAACTCTCGATATTAGGATATGACAATTGAGTCTGGGCGTGGCCCAGGTCTCATTGAAGAAATCGAATCGAAGCAATTAGAAGGTGATAAAAAGTTTATTTTCAACCTTTAAAAGTAAGCAAAATTTGAGTTAAATTCAGGCAAAATTTGAATTATAAATCGTTAGATGCGCCTCAAAAATCTGAGTTCAACGGTACTTTACTTTTCTGAATTCGAAATACGGTTGGCCCAAAAATCATAATTTTTTAAAAAAGGCCCACCTCGACAGGGCCAGAGTGGATCGTACTGGATCTTATCCACATGATACAAATTAATATGGATCTAAACTCAGTCCAAGACCCATATTAATTAGGATCTGATCCAGCTTAAAATCCAAATAGATTTTGGATATGATTTGGATCTTGGATCCAGATCTAGATTCAATAAAAATAAAGCTTTAAATTTAAAATAAAGGATTAAATTAAATAAATATAAGGTTTGAAAGACTCTCAGAGGGATAAGGTACCCTCTAGATTTTTTGGGAATTAATTAATAACTAAATAATTATTAATTAATTATTTTAATATAAAAATTTATATATTCCAAAATTTACTCAAAGAGGTAGCTAACTAATTAGGGTTTCTATAAGAGTTCATTAGTAACTTTAGAAACAGTAGAAGTTGAAAAAAGTTAACAAAAAAGGAGAATTTCGAGGCAGGCATATAGCCTGCCAGGCCCAGCCGATTTGGGTTCGGCTGGGCAGGTATAGGGCCTGTCAGGCCCAGCCAATCCGGGTAAGGCTGGGCATGTTGAGCAGAAAAAAAGAAAATATATTATATATAATAAACAGTATGGTAAACTGAAAAACATAATTTCCGAGCAATCTTGTGAGATACACAGCCCCAACTGACTGTGTCGGCTGGGCACTTTTGTGAGACATGCAGTCCTAGTTGACTGTGTCGGCTGGGCATTTTTGTGAAACATATAGCTCCAGACGAATGTGTCGGTTGAGCTAAGTATATACAAGTTTTACAAAAAAAAAGGACCCTATATAGTGAACATGTCATCCATGTTCAGAATTTTCTGTAATGTATGTGCAAGCTTACATGGAATTGATGTGTAGATTTATTTATAAGTGTAGATTTGCATATATGTTTAGATTTGGATAAGTGTTCAGATTTACATGTATGATTAGATCTACATGTTCCTATGCATGTCCTGAGTTGCATGTTTATATGAATGTTCAAATTTAATGCTCATGGCTATGCATATTAGATGTCTGGCATAACATATGTTAAGTGGTCATGTTACATTCTAGATTTACATATATTAAAAGTTTGGACTTTATAAATGTTAAATGTTAGGTTTATTCATGTGAAAAATACAGATTTGTATGTTTGTACAAGTTCAGATTTTTATATGTTTATAATAAACTATTATGCATGTTTGCTTATGAGTATTGAAATGTACTCATGTATCTACCAATGTTGTAGCATGGCTTGGACTCAGAGGGTGAGTGTTGCACCCCGAGCTTGCTATAATGGCAAAAGAAAATGTTGGTTATGCATGATTATGATATTTAATATTTTGTCTGCATACATATGTATGAAGTCAACATGTGTACTCCTGAATCTATGTTGTAGTTGTACTAGCATGATCACGTGCAAGTTTGCATAGTATGCTTAAGATAAAACATGATGTGTTCATATGCATATGAAATTTGTTTTGCATGTACATTCTCATTTTGTGTGTATGAATGTGCATATGAGATCATCTTGAATGATTGCATACGTGACATGCTTATTGTGGTTTTTGCATAAAATTTATCAATGGTTAAATGTGAACCACTATAGGCCGTGTGAGCCACGAGCAAGTGTTGCTCTATGATTTGTTATATGCATCGCAAAGATCAACTCGATATTTATTGAATTTCTAAACTAATTGCACTATTTTATATTATAATGGGTTGGGTTCTCGAGTTGTGTTTTGCATGCTAAATTGCAAAACGAATTTGGTGTTGTGTTTTACATGTTGATTTGGAAAACAAATATTGTGTAAAAAACCTATCTTTTGATAAAAATGATAAAATGAATAATATAGTATAATTAATGTTTATTCCTAAATGTCTCTTCCATAGTGTGGGAATCCTGGACTTTGGTTTTGAGAAACTGTGAGGATACTAAAACTCTGTGTGCAATTGTGCCCCTTAACCCAACTAGGTGGTTCACCTCCCAACCACGGTTTTAGGGAGATTCCACCACTTTGCTTGGGGTGGTATATAGACACAACTATTGTTATTGGTATACCAAGAAAATGACATTAGTGGATGTTTATTTCCCTAGTGACCCGACATTAGATGTTGATTTTTAATGTTTCGATGGATAGTGTTGATTCCTGATATCGGTCGAGGGCCAAGTGTATAACACAGTAATAAAATACAATTTGAGTGTTAAGATACAACTGTGAACCTAACTTGAACTCAAGAATTGTTGTGCCCATTTTTTAGTATCTGCAAGTTTTAATGAAAAGTAAAACTAAAATTATGTGCATTTAATAAGGACATGCATACGAAGAAAAACTCTGATAAAAGATAATAATTTATTCATGTATGTGTATTGAATCCATACATTCTTACTGTTCTGTATTATATCATGCATCTTTACTGCTTTCGTACTTGTTATATATTATTTTGCATTATTCATGTTCTTAAAACACATAAATGGTTATTTGAAGTATGAGATAATTATTACATTTCCTCTAAAAATGTTGCATTAATTTGATTTATGCTCTTCTTGCTTGTTAGTTTCATTAGAGGAATTCATACGCAAGATCTATGATTCTGACATCATATTTCTTATGTTTTTCACAGCCTCTTATGCACAGTAATGAGATGGGCTGCTAGTGTGAGTTACGAGGACCACAAGACTACTTGATATTCTACTTTGAGACATAGTGGCTCTATATTTTGTCTTACTCGATTTTCTTTTACTTATTGTTCTTAGACTCTATTGATTAATGAATGCAGTCATTTTGGTTTGAAAAATGGTGGTGTAAGTTTCCTTGTGGTTGTGGATGCGATATTACTGTAAGACTCTGGGGTCTCTGAGATTGTTTCTGCAATTATTTAAAATAATATTAATAAATTTCACTTTTTAACGGGGATGAGTTGAGGTCGTTACAACTTTGGTATCAGAGCCCACCATAAAATTTTACACTTTAACCATATTTGTGTACCAAATATTTTTTTTTGAAGTCGAGCTATGTCCAAAATGTCAACAAGTCACGTGTCGTGCTCCAGAGAAGTCTTCATCACTGCTAAGGCTATTAAATACTTTTTATGTGAAAGTTTGAATTCTTATGATGGCATATAAGAATAATTCATTTTTTTGTTATAAATTAGGAATTTTGATGTGATTGTATTGTTGTAATTGTAATGAGATCAATCATAAGGAAGTAGGTTGATCAGGGTATATCTCTTTAATAATTCTCGTGCTTTATATGTATCACCGTACTCGAACCTTGACTTCTGGTGCTCCCACGGACTGGCAGGAGCAAAGAGATTTTAAGTTGAATGCCCTCAACACCTTGACTGCGATTGTGACTACACAGGTTCAGGCGCAGGCCGCGTAGGCGCTCACATGTATCCATCCCACCGACGTCACTTCGAACCCCGACGTAGTCACATATAAGAACTTTCTGAAGCTGAATCTACCAACTTTTTCTGAGAAGGCTGACCCAGAGGCTGCTGAGAGCTGGGTCGATGAGACCGAGAGGGACTTCCATATCTTGCTTATGCCCGATGACATGCAGACAAACTTTGACACGTACTGGTTGAAGGGCGATGCCAAGAAGTGGTAGGACACCCTATGACAGGTGAAGTACGATAGAGTGGAGGTCATTCCTGAGGAGACCTTAAGGGATGAGTTCTTAGACACATACTTCCTTGCTTACACACAAAAATATATGCAACAACAACTCCTCGAGCTGACTGAGAGGAACATGAGTTTTGTGGACTACACCACCAAATTCAGGAGTTTGAAACGCTACTGCCTAAACCTCTTTGTTGACTAGAAGGCAAGGGTAGCGAAGTACATGCGTGGACTGAAAGACGGACTCCGGGTTCATGTGATGATGAGCTGCCTGACTACCCTTAGTAATGTTATAGACTCTTCATCCATCTTGAACGAGAAGTGTGAATGGAGGCAGCACCAGTGGAGAAGTGAGGAGGAACCCACCTGCGGGAGACAAGGCGCACAGGGTAAGAGGCAAAGGACTCATCAGGGGCACCAGCAGGGTCGACCCCAGCAAAGACAACAACAGGGGAAGACTCCATTTGTATGTCGGCGATACAACAAGAGTCATCCTCATGGCTCTTGTCCATTGTTTAAGGGAGTCTGCTACCAGTGTCAGCAACCAGCCATATCACTACATACTGTTTGAACAAGCCGACGGCTCAGGAAGGACAACAACAGAGGCCTCAGCAGTTGCAGGCACAACATAAGACCAATGATAGAGTATACGTCGCCACAACTGCCACACAAGGCGATCAGGCTAATCTGATCAAAGGTATCTTCTTAAGAGATGAACATTATGATCGTGTGATGTTTGATTCAGGTGCTACCGATAGTTTTATATCTGCTTCATTTGCAAGCTTGCTTGATATTGTGCCATCTAGCCTAAAAAAGGCTCTTAATGTAATGTTCTCGATGGGTACATCATCTTCTTGAGGAAAATACTTTCCTACAGTTCGTGTGGTTATCGAGGGGCATGAGTTGTCTACCGACCTGATCATCCTAGATATGACTTTTTATGATGGCATTCTGGGTAGGGACTGGTTATCTAAACATAATTATACCCTCCAATGTCGAGGAAAGAAAGTTCTGTTGGAGTTCCCCGATTTGTCCACCTTGGTGTTTTAGGCGACTAGACCGACCAGTGAAGTGAGGATAGTCTCAACATTGAAGATCTCCAAGTACCACAAGCAGGGTTGCATGGTGTTCTTGGCCAGTGTGTCCTTGAATGATAGTCAGACAACACCCTTGAAACAGTTGAACATAGTTTAAGAGTTTTCAGATGTCTTTTTTGAGTACTTGCCAGGTTTGTCACCTCATAGGGAGATCGAGTTCTCAATCAAATTAGTGCCTGGCATGGCACCAGTTTCCTAAGCACCGTACCGCATGGCATCTGCAGAGCTAGTAGAGCTAAAGAAGCAGTTGTAGGAGCTTCTTGACAAGGGTTTCATCAGGCCGAGAGTGACCCATTGAGGTGCATCAGTTTTCTTTGTCAAAAAGAAGGATTAGTCCATGCAGCTCTTCATTGATTACCACATGCTAAACCAGGTGACAGTAAAGAACAAGTACCATTTGCCTAGGATCAATAATCTGTTTGATCAACTGAGGAAGTCAAAGGTGTTCTCGAAGATAGACTTTCGTTCTGAGTACCATCAGCTGCGAATTTGGGCAAAGGATATTCTAAAGACCACATTTAGGTCCAAATACGAGCATTATGAGTTCCTAGTGATGTCTTTCAGACTCACCAATGCCCCTGCAACATTTATGGACCTGATGAATCAGGTCTTCAATTTATGCCTAGACTCTTTTGTCATCATGTTTATCGATGATATTCTTATTTATTCTGAGAGCATAGAAGAACACTGAGAGCATCTACGGATTGTGTTATAGACACTAAGAGAACATCAACTTTATGTTAAGTTCTCAAAGTGTGAGTTTTGGCTTGACATAGTGATGTTTCTCGATCACGTGATCTTCGAGAAGGGCATTGAGGTCGATCCAGCCAAGGTAGAGTCAGTATTATTTTAGGAGTAGCTGAAGACTATTTCAGAGATCAAAAGTTTCTCGGGATTAACGGGCTACTATCGTCGGTTCATCCAAGACTTCTCACGTATCGTTGCTCCGATGACTTAACTATTGCAGAAGGTGATAAAGTTTGATTGGTCACCTTAGTATGATGAGAACTTTCATAAACTGAAGAGGAGGTTGACCACAACCCTAGTTTTGACTTTGCCTTTTGGGACGGGTGGATTCGTGGTGTACAACGATGCTTCAGGAACTAGACCAGGTTGTGTTCTTATGTAGCACGAAAAGGTCACCGCGTACGTTTTTCAGCAGCTGAAGGTGCATGAGAAGAATTACCCCACACATGACTTGGAACCAACGACGATTATCTTTGCACTAAAGATCTGACGTCAGTACTTGTATGGGAAACAATTCAAGGTCCTTTCCGATCATAAGAGCCTCAAGTACATATTTACATACCATGATTTGAATTTAAGGCAACAAAGATGCTTGGAGTTCCTGAAGGACTACGACTTCTCCATCCCCTACCACCCTGGTAAGGCAAATATAGTGGCAGATGCGCTTAGCACAAAGACACTAGTCATAATGGCCAGTTTGATAGGGCACAACAGGGATCTGATCAAGGAATTTGTCAGATGACAGCCGCTTGCAGACGATTTTGGATGCATCCTTTGTGCTAGGATGCAGGTGCGACCTGAGATTATAGACCGTATCGAGGAGCTCCAGTCAGTCAATCCAGACTTTGAGAAGTTATGTGTGAGCACCCAAAAGCTTGATGTGTAGTTTCGTCATGAGGATGACAAGACCATCATGTTCGGAGACAAATGTTGGGTCCCGAAGGCACTACAAGAGGAGCTGTCAAGTGAGGCCCACAGGTCGAGATATTCCCTTCACCCTAGTTTTACTAAGATGTTCAAAGATCTTGAGAGGATTTATTGGTGGAACAGGATAAAGCGAGATATTGCAGAGTTTGTATCTTGGTGTCTCACCTACCAACATGTGAAGATCGAGCATCAGAGACCTGATAGACTTCTTCAGTTACTAGACATTACAGAGTGGAAGTGGGATGACATCTCGATGGAGTTCATCATAGGGTTGCTGAGAACCCGTCGTCAGCACGATGTCATCTGAGTGATGGTGGATAGATTAACAAAGAGTGCCTACTTTCTGTCGATAAGGATCAGTCAGAGTTTGGAGAGCTTAGCAGACCTGTACGTGGATGAGATAGTCTGATTTCATAGGGTACTGCATTCGATCATGTCAGATCAAGACCCTCATTTTATGTCTCGATTTTTATGCCAGTTATAGAAGCCCATTGGTACCACGTTGAAGTTAAGCACGACCTTCTACCTATAGACAGGTGGGCAAACAAAGTGCACTATACATACACTCAAGGGTATGTTGAGAGAGTGTGCTTTGGATTAGGCAGGAGACTGAGATAGGCATGTGAAGCTTGCAGAGTTCTCGTACAATAACAATTACCATGTCATTATCGGTATGGACCTATACGAAACTCTGTATGGCAGACCATGAAGATTCCCGGTGTATTGGGATGAGGTTGGAGTGAGAGAAGTGGAGTCTCCAGAGGTCATCCAGCACTACTCGGACTAGGTGCGGAAGATTCGGTAGAGGTTGGTCGCAGCACAGAGCAGGCATAAGAGCTATGCCGATCACCAATGTAGGGAACTCAACTTTGATGTGGGTGATCACGTATTCATACGGATCTCACCTATGAAGAGAGTCTTTTGGTTCAGAAAGAAGGGGAAGCTAAGTACTCGGTATATGGGACCCTTCGAGATCCTTGAGCGTGTTGGGGAGACCGCATACCGGATGATACTTCATCCTCAATTCTTGCAGATTCACAATGTCTTCCACGTCTCAATGTTGAGGAAGTATGTGCCTAACCCCTCACATGTGATCCACTATGAGGTGATCGAGATATAGCCTGACTTAACGACAGAGGAGAGGCCAGTGGAGATTGTGGATCACTAGGAAGGTACACTACGCAATAGAACGATCTCATTCGTGAAGGTGCATTGGCAACATCATGAATTTTCCGAGTGCACCTGGGAGCTCGAGGCCGATATACATCAGCACTACCCACACTTATACAGTACGCTCTAATTTCATGGATGAAATTCTTTTAAGGGGGGTAGGGATGTAATATTGTATATTTTCATACTTAGTTAAATTTTGAGATTTCTAAAATTTGGCTAAGTGTTAAGGAAAAATCAATAAACTCTCGATATTAGGATATGATAATTGAGTCTAGACATGGCCCAGGTCTTATTGACGAGACCAAAATGAGTCAATTAGAAGGTGCTAAAAAGTTTTATTTTCAATATTTAAAATCAAGCAAAATTCTAGTTAAATTCAGGCAAATTTCAGAGGCAAAATTCAAATTATATATTGTTAGATGTGCCTCAAAAATCTGAGTTCAATAATATTTTTTCCAAATTCGGGCTACGGTTGGCCCCAAAATCATAATTTTTTAAAAAAGGCCCGCCTAGATGGGGTCGGGTCTGGAGCGGATTAGACTGGATCCGATCCATATTATCCAAATTAATATGGATCTGGACTCAATCTAAGACCCATATTAATTAGGATTTGTTTCAGCTTAAAATCCAAATGGATTTTGGATATGGATTTGGATCTTGGATCCAGATCTATTGAAAATAAAGTTTAAATTTACAACAAAGGGTTAAATTAAAGAAATATAAGGTTTAAAAGACTCCTAGAGGGATAAGGTACCTTCTGGAATTTTATGAGAATTTATTAATTGATAAATAATTATTAATTAATTATTTTAATATAAAAATTTATATATTCCAAAATTTGCTAGAAGATGTAGCTAACTAATTAAGGTTTCTATAAGAGCCAATTAGTAACTTTAGAAATTATAGAAGTTGGAAAAATTTAACAAAAAAAAAGAAGAATTTTAGGGCAGGCATACAACCTTCCAAGCCCAACCGATTTGGGTTCGGCTGAGCCTGACAAATTGCCTACATGACCAACCAAACTCTGATCGGATGCCTATATATAACAGTATGGTAAACTGAAAAACAGAATTCTGGGCAATCTTGTGAGGTACACAACCCCAGTCGATTATGTCGGCTGAGCCAAGTTCTTAAAGGCTTTAAAACAAAAATTATGGGTGGATTTAGCCGAATGTGTCAGTTGGGCTAAGTATATAAAAGTTTTACAAAAAAAAAGGACCCTATATAGTGAACATGTCATGCATGTTCAGAATTCTCATAATGTATGCGCAAGTTTACATGGAATTGATATGCAGATTTATTTACAAGTGTAGATTTACATATATGTTCAGATTTGGATAAGTGTTCAAATTTACATGTATGATTAGATCTACATGTTCCTATGCATGTCCTGAGTTACATGTTTATATGAATGTTTAAATTTAATGCTCATGGCTATGCATATTAGATGTCCAAAATGACATATGTTAAGTGGTCATGTTACATTCTAGTTTTACATATGTTAAATGTTTAGACTTTATACATGTTAAATGTTAGGTTTATTCATGTGAAAAATGCAGATTTGCATATATGTACGTGTTCAATTTTTTGTATGTTTATAATAAACTGTTATGCATGTTTGCTTATGAGTATTGGAATGTACTGATGTATCTACCAATGTTGTCCCGCATACGCGCAGCACAACTTGGACTCAGAGGGTGAGCGTTGCACACTGAGCTTGCTGAAATGGTAAAAGAAAATGTTGGTTATGCATGATTATGATATTTAATATGTTGTCTACATACATATGCATGAAGTGAACATGTGTACTCTTGAATCTATGTTGTAGTTGTACTAGCATGATCACGTGCATGTTTGCATAGTATGCTTAAGATAAAACATGATGTGTTCATATGCATATGAAATTTGTTGTGCATGTACATTCTCATTTTGTGTGTATGAATGTGCATGTGAAAGCATCTTGAATGATTGCATAAGTGGCATGCTTATTGTGGTTTTTGCATAAAATTTATCAGTGGTCAAATGTGAACCACTATAGGCCATGCGGGCCACGAGCAAGTGTTGCTCTATGATTTGTTATATGCATCGCAAAGTTCAACTCGATATTTATTGAATTTTTGAACTAATTGCACTATTTCATATTATAACGGGTTGGGGTCTCGAGTTGTGTTTTGCATGCTGAATTGCAAAACAAATTTGGTGTTATGTTTTGCATGTTGATTTGAAAAACAAATATTGTGTAAAGAACCTGTCTTTTGATAAAAATGAACAAAATAGTATAATTAATGTTTCTTCCTTGATGTCCCTTCCATAGTGAGGGAATCCTAAACTTTAGTTTTGGAGAACCGTAAGGATACTAAAACTCTGTGTGCAATTGTACATTTGAACCTAATTATGTGTTTCACCTCATAGCCACAGTTTTAGGGAGATTCTGCCACTTTTCTTGGGGGTGGTGTGAAAACACAATTGTTATTATTGGTATACCAAGAAAGTGACATTAGTGGTTGTTGATTTTCCTAGTGTTCTGACATTAGATGTTGATTTTTAATGTTTCGATTGATAGTGTTGATTCCTGATATCGGTCGAGGGCCAAGTGTATAACCTAATAATAAAATACAATTTGAGTGTTAAGATACAATTGGGGACCTAACTTGAACTTAGGAATTATTGTGTCCATTTTTTAATATCTGTGGGTTTTAATGAAAAGTGAAACTAAAATTGTGTGTATTTAATAAGGACATGCATATGAAGAAAAACTCTAATAAAAGATAATAATTTATTCATGCATGTATATTGAATTCATGCATCCTTACAGTTCTGCATTAGATCATGGATCTTTACTGCTTTCATACTTGTTATATATTCTGTTTCATGATTCCTGTTCTTAAAATGCATGAATGGTTATTTGAAGTATGAGATAGTTGTTACATTTCCTCTAAAAATGTTGCATGAATTTGATTTATGCACTTCGTGCTTGTTAGTTTCATTAAAAAAATTCATACGCAGGATCTATAATTCTAACACCGTATTTCTTATATTTTTCACAGCCTCTGATGCCCAATGATGAGACGAGCTGCTACTACGAGCTACGAGGACCACGTGACATTCTACTTTGGGACATAGTGACTCTATATTTTGTCTTACTTGACTTTCTTTTACTTATTGTTCTTAGACTCTATTGATTAATGAATACAACCATTTTGGTTTAAAAATTGGTAGTATAAGCTCCATTGTTGTTGTGGATGTGTTATGACTGTAAGACTCTAGGGTCTCTGAGATTGTTTACATCAATCCATAGTTTAAACAATAATTGATCTTCTGTTCGTAGATGATCTCTTGAGTGAATGACCTGCGATTAAGAATTGCAATTTCCAAATTGGTCTTTGGCATGAAGTCCAGATGGATAGACGCAAGTGCGAGCAAATGCACAACGTTCCATCGCCCTCGTATGACTATCTACGTCGATCAACTTGCCATTAAGGAAGGAATCAACTCCCTCAAACATATCTCTGGTTCAACACTCTGCAGATAGACTCAACAGATGGATCTCGAGAGGTACGTGATTTGATGTTTGGAGTTTCAGGTCCATGTCGAGGGTCCACTATTAGACAACCATTGTTTTACCAGCCACTTTCCACCGACCGCCGTGTAGGATTTGTGTCATCTCCTCCATGGAGTTCAAGCAAATCAAGAATAGTCCATGGTTGAATGAGGAAAAATTGATAGAAGTAAATTTTCACAAAGATTGGAGTTCTTGAAAGGCATAGCTATGCTCTAAGTGCTTTTGGGAGTTACCACCTGAAAATCTGGCCAGCAGCATGATGAGATCAGTACCAGCTCAAATGAACCAATAACTCCAAATGATAATCCTCTAGGATAAATCTTGGAGTTATCACAGCTATCCTGGTCAATCCCTTAGATTGTGCTGATTGATCCCTCTAATGTAGTTATTGTATTAACTACCTCTTGAAAAATAGCTATTTGTTATCATGTAAACAGGATACACAAATGAATGTTTCCTAGTTTGTATTTACTAGCTGTAACTTACATGTTACCATTAGCTTTGTAAAATGGGTAACATTTAGTTACCATATCTTTATTTAACCAATCCTGCACTCACAAAAATATGTGTGAGAAAAAGCAGTTTTTTCCCTGTTGTTGTCGTTCTTTCATGGTATCTGAGCACGAAGCTCCTTTGAGCATTACAATGGCTTCCAGTATTGTTGCAACCCAGTGAACACTGTCATAAGTCTTATATCGATCAAGTTAAACAAAAAAAAACTACCTTCTCTAGAGATCTTAACTAGAACCAGTTAGATGAGCCAAGATCTTCTCAGGTTTGTTGATGGATCCTCTCCTGAACCACCAGAGTTCATCCTTACAAAAGGCTGAAAACAAGAAGCAAATCCTGCCTTCTATATCTGGCGCAAGTCTGACCAACTTGCTTTAAGCTAGATCAAAGCTACAGTTTTTGAATCAGTGCTTAGCCAAATTATGAGAACCAAAATAGCACGAGAAGCCTGGGTCATCCTAGAGAAGTCCCACAATTTTCAATCGCCATTGAGGATCATAATCCTAAAGAAGGATCTTATCTTCATAAAGAAAGCATGGACATGAACACCTATCTAAACAAAATTAAATTTCTGGCTAATTCCCTAGTTGCTACAAACAATCCATTTTATGACATTAATCTCATGCAAATCATTCTCAATCGTTTGCCCATTGAATATAAGAGCTTTGTTACTTCAATCACCGCCGAAGCCACTCATCACTCATTTGTTGATCTCCATGATCTCTTGATTAATCAAGAAAAGAGAGTCATCATGTTTCATCCCAAACATGTAGAGAACCAGGAATCTAGAGAACCAGAAATCTTCTCAAATGGCCTTTACGGTCTCTCACGGAAGAGGTTGCGGACATGGATCCTATAGGGGTTATTGGAATCAAGGTCGGGGTTAAGGTTGTGGTCCCTTAGAAAACTTCAATCAATCTCTCACAAATCAAAACAATCAACATGGCCTTATCACCTATCAGTACTGTAGAAAGCATGACCATATTTCAAAAAACTGCTAAGATATTCCCAAGGTGTTTTCAGTTATGTCATTACAACAAACTATTGATGATCATTGGTATCATGACATTAGTGCAACCAATCATTTGATCATGAATGCCCAATAGTTCGCCAATAAATCTTCTTATCAAGGCAGAGAATCTTTCATGATCGAGAATGGTAAGACATTACCCATTTCTCATGTAGGTGATTTGATTTTATCTTCTAAAGGCTCTATATTTGATTTAAAGAATGTCCTTCACGTGCCTCACATTGCTAAAAATTTATTATCTATGGATAAATTCACGGAGGATAATGGTTGTGTTTTCAAATTTACACCATTTGAATTTATTTTCAAGGATCTGTAGATCGGCAAAATTCATCTTCAAGAGCCGAAAACTAACATGGGACTCTATCAAATTAAAGCGAGTGGCACTTCGATGATGGCAACCTATGTAGGAAATCAAACAACATTTGATCTATGGCATCAGTGTCTTGGGCACACAAATAAGAATATTGTTTCTTTTCTTAAAACTAATAATGCTATTTCCTTTAATAATGTTAAGAGTACAAAGGTTTGTGAACATTGTCTTGTTGAAAAGGCTTGTACACTTTTGTTTGGACGTTCCTTATCATGTAGTTCACAACCTCTTGAACTATTGCATGTCGATGTTTGGGGACCAGCTCCCGTAATCTCTCATAAAGGTTTTCATTTCTATTTGTTAATTGTGAATGATTTTAGTCATTTTTCATGGCTCTTTCCTTTGAAAACAAATTCTCAAGTGTTTGACTGTTTCAAGGGTTCCAAATCTATTATGGAAAAACAAGTTGGGTTCAATATTAAATCCTTTCAATCAGAAAACGATGGTGAATTTACAAGTGGTGAGTTCGAGAACTATCTTAAGTACAATGATATATTTCATTGCTTTTCATGTCCTCACACGCCCGAGCAAAATAGGCTGGTTGAGCGAAAGCATAGGCATATTGTGGAAACGAGTCTCAGTTTATTAAGTGATACCTCTTTATCATATGAATTTTGGGTTTATGCTTTTTGAACAACGATCTATATTATCAACCACCTACCCACCCTAGTGCTTAAACATAAATCTCTCTATGAACTCCTCCTAAACCAGTCACTTGATTATCATCATCTTCTGGTTTTGGGTTGTATATGTTATCCTTTAGTTATCCCATACAACTCCACTAAGTTCCAATCGAAAACTAAATCTTGTATTTTCCTAGGTTACCTCCCCCCTCCTCATCATAAAGGCTATATCCGCTTTCATCCTCAAACCTCTTGCACCTATGTCACCCGTCATGTGTACTTTGATGAGTTCCACTCTACCACACCATCCATTTTGTCTTCCGCATATGAGCCTAATCTCGCACGGTGGGGCGTTTCTCCCATGGTGGTCTTCGTAAATCCTTTTCCCTCCTCTAATGTCATCCCATCATCATCTGCTACCGACCCTGCATTTGACCAGCCTGTTCTACGTTCGTTCCCTGAGCCTCCCGTACCAACTCCCGCTGCTTATTACCCACTCGACTCCCCTACACCCATGCTTGTCTCACCTGACCCATCGATGCCTCTTTCTAAGCCTGTCCCTTTTGCATCTGCACCCACTATCCACCATCCACCTGATCATATTCATCAAATGGTGACCCATTCCATGACAAGTTCGCTTAAACCCAAATCCTTTTTTGCATCTTTGTACCCCCTTTGCCTACACTGCTTTCAATGCACTGCTTCTAGAGACTGAGCCTACCACCTACAAGCAGACCATTAAGCATCAACATTGGCGTTCTGCCATGGAGGATGAATATACAACCCTCTTATATAATCACACCTAGCATCTCGTTCCACCACAACCTCAGTTGAATATTGTCGACTCCAAGTGGGTATACCGCATTAAAAGCCATACAGATAATTCTATTGGCCGTTACAAGGGTCACCTAGTGACCAAAGGCTTTCACCAGGAGGAAGGGGTTGATTTCTTTGAGACATATAGTCCCATTATTAAACCCACCACAATTCGGGTTGTTTTGTCTCTTGTTGTTTCCTTTAAGTAGCATATGCATTAATTGGATTTCAACATTGTCTTTCTCAGTTTTTTAGATAAAGATGTTTACATGAGCCAATTGCTTGGTTTTGTGCATCCATAATTCTCTCATGTAAACACCCCAAATTTTCTAGGTCTATTCCGGATAACCCCCTTTCACAGATGCCGACCCTGTAGCACATTGTAGGAGTCTAACCCCTAGGTCTATTCCAGTTTAGATGTCATTTCACCTCTATTTACCTATAAATTTATCATTTTACCCTTAGGTCACCTTAGACCCTTTTCAGTTAGACCCAACCAAGCTCATTTTAAGTTTAGAAGAGTTAGAATAACAATCATTTCTAACTCCCCTGAGCTCATGATGAGTAGTGTCATTTCATTTTAGCTAAATTTGATTCATTTCATGAGAAATGAGCTCAATTCTAGCTCAAATTTCAAGTCAATTGTTCCAGAGTCTATTAATTCCAGACGGTCTTATTCCTCTGAGTTTAACTTGAGCTCATCAGAAGTTCAAGTGATCCAGTTTTAGTTCAAATTCGTTTCCCACATTCTTGGAGTCCATTTTAGCTAAATTCAACTCATTTTAGTCAACCTAGCTAGTGTTTAAGCTCCAGATTTAATTCATCTTAGTTTAGGTGACCTTCATTTTAGCTCACATTCAGTACACTTTCGTTACTCACCTCACTCTATAGTGAAAATTTCATCATTTCATTAAGGATTGTGTCTATTTTCAAACATCTAGTCTAGTAGTCTAGTTGAGTCAGTGTCTTTTTAGTTTATCTGAGTTTAGAAACCCTAGAACCAGTTCCATCCAGTTTAAACTGGTTCAAACCTCATTCTCCAAGTGTCACTCTTTGCCCTGCAGGGCAAATCATTTATGATCTTAGCCATTTCCACTCAGAGCGGCAATTCAGTCAATTTTTAGTTCGGACTCAGATCAATCCTCTTTCTAAAACTATGTCTATATCCGAGATCCAATTTATATTCTAATTTGGACATTAGATCTGATGTTGGATCTGATATCCGATATTCATTTTCTATCCCAGACCTGGATCCTCTTATTCAATTCACTTTGTTATCTATATCCAGAGTCCAATTTGCTTTCTGAACCTGAATTATCTCATCAGATATCTAGAATCCAATTATTTGGTCACTTCAGATCTATTCTTCAATTTTCATATCCAAGATCCATTTCCATCACATTATCTTGATCCAGATTCACCTTCCAATTCTATCTTTGATCCATGATCTCTCTTCATTTTTAAACATGGATCGGACTCATGGTCCGAGATTCATATCCATTTGTCATCTTAAAACTTCAAACCCAGATCTGAATTCAAACTTTCTTTTGATTTTAAACCTGGGTTCAAAATTGATCTTTTAAACCTAAAACCAGTGCTTTACATTTGATATTTTGAAATGCCTTTTTCAGAAAAATATCTTTTTCAAGGTGTCAGATCTGGATCTGGATTGAATTTCTGATTTGGATTTTTATCAAGCCCGAATTTTAAAGTGGATCTTAGATCCAATCCAAATCCAAAAGACTCATCATAGGTGGCATTATTTATGGATTTCTCTTTTGATTTTGTTTTTCTTGTTATTTTATAAATCTATTTGATTTAGGATTTTGATTTTTATCCTTTCATTTTAACTTTGTTTTTAAAACCTTTTTAAACATTTTACTTGTTTTTAAATCAAATGTGGGGCCCACCTAGGTGGCGCCACATTTGGAGTTTTTTATTAGAGTTTTAATTAGTTTGAAAATAGAAAAGTCAAAACAAAATTCGATAAGGTCGCTTTAGGAAAATCGCCCCTTCTAAAAAACCCTAATTAAATGCTAATTAGGTTAATTAGAATCCCTATCTTTAGCCTAAAAAAATATATAAATAGGGCCTATAGGGGGACATCCAACCATCAATTCCAGACTTTCTCTTCTCTCTCAAGTTTCAGCTCCTCCAACCCCAAAATGAAATCCCTCTCCCTCTCACTTGTTTATTTTTTGGTTTTCTTTCTTTTTTCATGGTGCCGCCCTCCTCCTTTTCTTTTTTTCTTCCCTTTTAAAGTGCCTTTTGTGTGGTAGCATCCATGATCAATCCAACTGCAGGTAAACCCTTGTTTTTTATGCTTTCTTTCATATTTTTGATGCTTAGGTATCGATTTTATCTCCGCCAACAAGAAAAAGAGATTCAACCTCTCAAAAGCCGAACCTTTCTTTCAACCGGCTACATCAAAGCAAATCCAATGTCATTTTCATTTTCTGTATTTTTCTTTATTTTATGCATATTAGATTTAGATTTATATTATTTCATCCATGCAAAATAAAAAAATATTGCATTTGTAGTTTCTTTTTCATTTTATGCATATTAGATCAAGTTCTTTAATCTTGTTTGACACTACTGCATGAATCTTGATTTTGGCCACGTATTAGCAGCATTATTTTATATGGTTATTTTTGTTGTTTTGATCTGAATTTTTTATGAGGGTTATATCCATATGTTTTCATGAATCTAGCAAAATTTCATGATTTTTCTGCATCTGATGACCCATTTTTTAAATCAAGAACCGAAACCCATTTTTTGCACCGTCAAAACGCTGTGCAGAATAAAAAATAACTTGTCAGAGTCATATCTCCCTAACCGGAGATCATTTTACAGATATGTAAAATATGACATTTTTGTCTGCACATCTATTTTCTTCTGTGTGATTTTTGACAGCCGTTTACTATTTGATTTTCACCTGATATAAGAACCTATTCTTCTTGAATTGTCAGACATGGTTCAGATCTAGGATCATCTTGTCGGAGTGATATCTCCCTAACCGGAGATGATCTTTTCGATCTGTAAAAAGGGACTGATATGTCTGCATGTCCAGTTTCTGTCGTGTGATTTTGGTGATTTTTGACTTTCATTTATTATTTTCTTTTAACCCAAAACCAGAATCTACTTTTCTTGAATCGTTAGACATTGGTTAGAATCAAGTGCATCTTGACAGAATCATATCTCCCTAACCAAAGATGATTTTTTTGATCCGTAAAAGGAAAACCCTTCATAGTAATGTCTAGTTTATCTCTGAATTTTTTTTAAAATTTTTATCACTGTTTGATATGTTATTCTGGTCTGACACCATGACAGGTACAGAATAGCCTATTCAACAACCTGTTTTCAGTTTTTAATTCAATATTTATTTTCAGCATATTCATTAAATTTATATTTTTATTATATGTTGTTTTAAGGGTTGTTTGGGTTGTTCATGTTGATTTTCATGATTTTGAAGGTCATTTGATACTTTATCTTACTGTTTTGCAAAAATTGGTTTCCGTGAGAGCCTTGTTCTGCAGAAATACGAGCAAAATTGATCTTTTTCTTGTTTATTTCATTTTTCATATTTTTATATTTTGATTGTTTTCTTGATCATGTCAGGATGCTCTCCACCCTATTTGACATCATTTTGAACTCGTTTGGTCTTCAGATTAGGCATCTTTCAAAACAGTTTTCTGAAAAAACCCTGATTTTCAACACTATTTTGTAATTAATTTCAACTTTTGGGGTATTTTGGTCATTTTACCTTTAATTCTGAATTTCTAATGTTATATTCAGTTTATTTTCATATTTTATTAAATCATGCATCATCCTTTATTTTATTTGTGATTTTTATTTTATGAATGCATGAGAAAAAGGCTTATTACGGACACATATCACTTAATTTTCAAATATTGTCGGATAATTCTTGAAAAGCCTATATTTTTTTATAAACATGTTTGCTAATTTTGCAAGAAAGTTCAAGATGTTATTTTTCTTTATTTTCCTCTTTATTTATTTATTTATTTATTATTCAATTATTCATTGTAAATTTTAATCAAAGGCAAAAAATAGGGAAAATTTCCTTTTCTACATAGATAGATTTCATTTGCATATAGTTTTTTTCAATATTAATTACTATAGATTGACATGCATATGTACTTTTCCAATTCCACAATAGTGAAACACGAATGGCATGTGCACCTTCTTCTAAGAAGTTGATAAACTTAGTGGAATTTATATTTGTGGTCATAGTCAGAATACGAATAAAATTCAAATTTATTAATTTCTTTTAAGTTACAACAACCTACACTCTTAGGCTATTTTCTAAAATCATTGCATATTTTCAAAAGCTTTTCAAACATTTTCCAAAAACTTTTCTTTTAAGAATCAAATGAGATATATTCAAAATATATTTGTAGCCATAGTAATGGATATACGGCGATTTTATTTTATCTGAATTCTATAAGGCACAAAAACCTCTTTTTATCAAAAGAATTTCAGAAACAAAGGGGATTTATAAGTCAAATTTTCTCAAATCTTTCAAAAAGATTTTTTACAAATTGCATCCATGCATCATTTAGACTTAGGTTGCATTAGGCATGAGCCCATAAGGACACATGCCCAATCAGTTACTCCCTTTCAAAAAATTGATTTAAAAATCTCTCAAAATATTTCTTCAAAAAGGATTTCCAATAATTCCAGGTATGCATAATGTTTTTCAATAATTTTTTTTAAATCGTGTCACATGTTTGATTTTTGATTCCTTTATGTATTCTAGGATTCAGAATAATATCTTAGACAGTTAGACAAAATAAAGCATATTGTTCAATCCTTGGTTCGATTACCCATGGTAAAAACATTAGAAACGGTTGAACCTCAATTTCTTAACTTTTACTACATTTTTCAAAACGGAGGTGAGTTTTTAAATTCTTTTTTAAAAGGTCAGTTGACTTGCAAAAGTAAATTTTTTTATGATAACACCTTATCATGTTTGCAAGCTTGATCGCACTATCTATGGTCTCAAAGAGGCTCCAAGAGCCTAGTACCAACGTCTAAGATCGTATTTGGTCTCTCATGGCTTTGCTATTTTCCAATCAGACGTTTCTTTATTCATTTTTCAATACGGTGGTCTTATTATCTATATTTTAGTTTATGTGGACAACATCATAATCATTGGCAACTCTTCAATGAAGACCAGTCACCTACTTTCTAGTCTTGGTGTGACCTTTTTCATGAAAGATCTTGGGTGACTAAGTTATTTTCTTGGCATTGAGGTGTTATATTCTTTCGTTGACGTGACTCTCTGTCAACGGTTATACACTCTTAATATGCTTTAGAGAGCTTGCATGGTCGATGCCAAACCTGTTTCTATGAGTTCCTACTCCAAGTTATCCAAAGCTGGATTGACTTTGTTCCAGGATCTCACATTATATAGCAGCATTGTTGGTGGCCTGCAATATCTCTCTCTTACTCATCTCGACATATCATTTGTTGTCAACAAGGTATGTCAGTACATGCATCAACCAACTGATGCTCACCGGTCTGCAGTCAAAAGAATTTTACGCTACTTGAAGTAAACTTTGCATCATGACCTGCTACTTCAATCATCATCTTCTCTTCAGCTCAATGCCTACTCGGATAGAGACTGGGCTAGTTGTTCCGATGATAGAAAATCTACCGTTGACTTTATAGTTTTTCTTGGTTCGAATGTCATTTTTTGGTCATCCTGTAAACAAAAAACAGTAGCTTACTCTAGTATAGAGGTCAAATACAAATCTTTGGCCTATGTTGCTTCCAATCTACTTTGGTTACACTCTCTCCTCCGTGAACTTAGATTTCCTCTTCATGCACTACCTGTGTTATGGCGTGACAATATCAATGCTCTCTACTTTGCTGCCAATCTTGTTTTTCATGCTTGGACCAAGCATGTTGAAATCGACTTCCACTTTGTTCGTGACTACATTTGCAAGAGCCATCTTCAAATTCAGTTTATCTCTTCTCATGACTAGCTGGTGAATGGTCTAACCAAACTACTTTCATTTGCGCAATTCATCAACCTTCATCACAAGCTCAATGTGCGAGCCCCCTCGTTGAGCTT